>NC_089581.1:3144520-3443491 GCF_019320115.1 Miscanthus floridulus | reverse complement strand
ATCGGCCGCATGCTCGGCACAGTACAGCGGAATGGCCGACGGGACAGGAGGCAGGACGGGGCAGGAGGCAGGACGGGGCAGGGGTTACCCGCCACTGTGCTAACCACTATGCACATGGTTGACGCCCATGCCTCACTGAGCTGCCAACTCCTGCTCCAAGGACAACGCAGCATGGGGAGCCACGTCTGGGCTACTGTGGCCTCGGAATCAGTATCCAGGACCAATAATTCCCTCCAAGGCCTCGGCAGTTTGCTTCAGGGGCTCGGCAGCCTGAGGAACCACGTCTGCCGGGGCCCCCCGCGATGGCTTGGCCTCGGCACCTGCAGAGCCACAGCTCCCCACGACGTCATCACACGATAACCTGCACGTCGCCCGGACTGGGCAGGGGTTACCCGCCACTGTACTAACCACCATACACATGGTGGACGCCCATGCCTCACTGTGCTGCCAACTCCTGCTCCGAGGACAACGCAGCGTGGGGAGCCACGTCTGGGCTACTGTGGCCTCGGAATCAGTACCCAGGTCCAATAACTCCCCCCAAGGCCTCGGCAGTTTGCTTCAGGGGCTCGGCAACCTGAGGATCCATGTCCGCCGAGCCCCCCACGATGGCTCGGCCTCGGCGTCTGCAGGGCCGCTGCTCCCTACGACGTCATTGCACGGTGACCAGCACGTCGCCCGCCATGTCCTGCATCAAGCTGTACTGGAGCCCCACGACACGCAAAATCGAGTATGACCGGCGCGTCACTTCTGCACGACAAGGACGAGGCCACTCCATCGACCATACCACAACAGTGGCCGGCTACAGGGCTCGGACACGCCACCCCATTTACAGAAGCGCTATGTAGCAATCTATGTACGGTCCCAGGTCTCCCTTAGAGTATAAAAGGGAGGGACCAGGGCCATTTCTAGGGGCGACCGGAAGAAAAACGAACACACCGCTAGAACTACGCACTCCTACGCTGCTTGGGAACAACGCCTCAAGTAGCCCGCACCACCCACGCCGAGACCTGGGGCTAGCTCCCTCTCTCACCTAGTTTGTAACCCCCTACTACGAGCACTCCGGTGCAAGGAATACAAGATCGATCTCTTGGACTGGACGTAGGGCCTCGATTGCCTGAACCAGTATAAACCTTGTGTCTCTTTGCATCACTATCCGGGATTAGGGGCACGCAACATAAATTCACTCGTTGGTTGAGGGACCCCTGGTTCCAAAGCACCGACAGTTGGCGCGCCAGGTAGGGGGCGCTGCGTGTCGGCTTCGTCATCCTAGCGAGTTCCGGATGGCAGACCCCGTACGACCATTGCGTCTCGGCACCGTAGTTTGGTTCGGGAGCCTAGAGTTCATGTCTCTAGGGCATGAGTACGACATAGTGCTCCTCACCCCTCGAGCCCCACCGTCCGACGATGAAGTCACGCCCCGGCAGCCCAGGCGCAGGCGGCGCCCGGGCGGCCGCTCTCGCCATGCTCGCCAGGCACGACGCGAGCAAGGCCACCTCGACGCTACGCGAACCCAGGGCGGCACGCCACTCCCCGCCGATACCCTACGACCAGCTGTTGGTACGGGGTCCCTGGCTGGGGACCTGTCTGGCCTGAGCATGGACGAAGGAAAATCGCCGGCGGCTCGCGGCGATGCCCAGTCGTCTAGCTCCGCTCCACCACTCCCTGAAGAGCCGACCCCGGTGGGGCAGAATATGGAGACGGCACCGTCGCCATACCCCTTTGGGTTGAGAAATGCCGCCGCCTCTTACGCCTATGCTTACGCTGCCACTCACGAGCACCCCTCAGAACGCCGCCAGCGCTTCGCTCTCGACCTGAGCATCCGCTCCGACTCCTCGGACGAGGACGAGGCATGGCCCGGGGTGGATTTCTCCGAACTCCACAATCCTGGGGCTTTGCGCCAATTCTTGGCTGCAAGCGACTACTGCCTCGGCTACTCCGACTCCGACGACGAAGGGACTTACGATCCATCTTGTGAGTGCTTCCACGTCGGGCTCGGGATGCCAAGGGCGGGCGAAGAGGACGAGAGGACAGGCAACCATTCCTCGCCCCGGGCAGGGGCGGGCGACGCCACACCTCCGCGTCTCGAACCCCCGGCAGCACGGAACGAGAATCCCGTTCGTGGGGGACATCGACGCCCAGACCTGGAGCAGCTCCGCGAGCTTCAAGCCAAGGTCGAACAAGACCGACTCCTTCTGCAACAGCTTCGGGACACTCTTGAGCAGGAGCAGCAAGGGCGTGGTGAGGGCGGAGGAGCCCGAGGGAGGGCCCGCGACGTCCATCACCGCATCAACGACAACGAGGGGGGAGAGCCACCCCCAATCTTTAATCGCGCTAGCCAGAATGTCGCAGCGGCTGCGATGCTGGTCCGAGCGATGCCCGAGTCCTCCACCACCGAGGGGCGACGGGTCCACGGAGAGCTCCGCGACCTCCTCGAGACCGCAGCGGTGCAGCAGGCCGAAAGTTCCGCCTCCCGCCGGCGCGGAGGCACTTCGGAGCAGCCCGCAGCGCAACCTCGCCGGGGCCAGGATGCCTCGGTCCGCCCCGAGGCCGCTCGCATGCCGATGGTCAACAGGGCCCCCTCGGTACGCGATCGACCTAGAGACCAACGCGAGGCACGGGGCGACCATGAAGTAGTTGGCAGGCGACGGCGCCACGACAACGGAGCCGCCCGGGGCTACCACTCACACCGAGGCAGTCGCTACGACAGCGGTGAGGACCGCAGTCCTTCCCCTGAGCCGCCAGGCCCTCGGGTCTTCAGCAGGGCCATCCGCACGGCTCCTTTCCCTGCTCGGTTCCGACAGCCGGCCAATCTCGCGAAGTACAGCGGCGAGACCAACCCGGAGCTCTGGCTCACCGATTACCGCCTGGCCTGCCAGCTAGGCGGCGCGGACGATGACCTGCTCATCATCCGCAATCTCCCTCTGCTCTTGTCGGACTCGGCACGAGCCTGGCTCGAGCATCTCCCTCCCTCGCAAATCCACGACTGGCGCGACTTGGTTAGGATCTTCGTCGGGAACTTCCAGGGCACTTACGTGCGCCCTGGGAATTCCTGGGATCTTAAGAGCTGCCGCCAGAAGCCGGACGAGTCTCTCCGAGACTTCATCCGGCGCTTCTCCAAACAGTGCACCGAGCTACCCAGCGTCGGCGACTCGGAGATCGTCCAGGCTTTCCTCTCCGGCACCACTTGTCGGGACTTGGTCCGAGAGTTAGGACGCAACGTCCCGCGCTCTGCTGCCGCGCTCCTCGACATTGCCACCAGCTTCGCCTCAGGGGAAGAGGCTGTCGGAGCCATCTTCCCCGACGCCGATTCCAAGGGTAAGCAGAGGGAAGAGGCCCCCGTGGCCTCAGCCTCCCACCTCCCTAAGAAAAAGAAGAAGGGTCGCCCAGGGAAGCAGGAGGTCCTCGAGGCCATCCATGTCCCCACAACAGATCGCAGGAATCCCCGAGGCCCCCGTGGCCTCGGGCTATTCGACGACATGCTGAAGAAGCCCTGCCCTTACCATCAAGGTCCGGTGAAGCATGCTCTCGAGGATTGCACCATGCTGCGGCGCTATTACGCCAGGCTCGGGCTCCCCGACGACGAGGCCAAGCAGAAGGGCACCGGCGGTCGGAACGAGGACAAGGACGACGGGTTCCCCGAGGTACGCAATGCTTTCATGATCTTCAGTGGGCCCTCGGCATGCCTTACGGCGCGGCAGTGCAAGAGGGAACGCCGAGAAGTCTTCTCGGTCAAAGTGGCCACCCCCAGTACCTCAACTGGTCCCAAGAGGCGATCACCTTCGATCGAGGTGACCACCCCGACCGTATTCTTAATCCCGGGCAGTACCCGCTGGTCGTCGACCCGATCATCGGCAACACCTGACTCTCCAAGGTGTTGATGGACGGAGGCAGCGGCCTCAACATCCTCTACGCCAACACCCTGGAGCTCTTGGGGATCGACCGGTCGAGGCTACGAGGCGACATTGCACCCTTCCACGGCATCGTGCCGGGGAGGCGCACGCAACCCCTCGGGCGCATCGACCTTCCCGTCTGCTTCGGCACCCCTTCCAACTACCGCAAGGAAGTCCTCACCTTCGAAGTAGTCGGGTTCGGGGGAGCCTACCACGCCATCCTGGGGCAATCATGCTACGCCAAGTTCATGGCAGTGCCCAACTATACCTACCTCAAGCTCAAGATGCCAGACCCTAATGGTGTCATCACAATCGAATCCACATACGAACATGCATACGACTGCGACGTCGAGTGCATCGAGTACGCCGAGGTTCTTGCGGAGGCCGAGACCCTCATCGCCCACCTAGACCAGCTCAGTGGCGAGGTGCCTGACTCCAAGCGTCGCGCGGGGGCGTTCGAGCCCGCTGAAACCATCAAACTCATCCCAGTCGACCCCGCATGCGTTCGTGAAGAAGTACTGCTGGCTGGTTTGTGTGAGAGAAAAATACTGTTCCGGCTGAAAATTTACGATCGTTTACGACAAACCACAGCAAACGAACATGCTGTGAATCCTTGATTTATGCCAAACACACAAAATATATATGGTGATAAACTGGTAATAGGGGCAAACAATGTACCGGCAAGTAAAAAAATGACTCCCGAACTTGGAAACTCCAGCAAAGAACTCTAGCAGACGATGCCCACCATGTCCATGTGGCAGATACACTAACACATTAATGTTGGCATATTGGAGGCGCGGCAGCTTCCCAAATCGCCAGCCATTGTCAACTTGCGAACCAATAACCAGAGTTTGGAGATTTGGCGCCACAGTGATGCAGTCAACAGGCGTGAACACCTCCAGAAGCACAAGCTCACGAAGCAGGGGCGACCCCTGAATAATAGCTTGCAATGCCCTCTCTCCGTTGTCTGCGAAAGCCGGCGAATCTAGATCGAGGGCGGGGTGGAATGCTGCAATTCTCCAGATTGAGGGACACGAGACGGTCGCAGGATAAGATAGAGGAGTGGAGGGTTAAGTGTCTTAAGGCCCCGTTGGGTTTCCATAAGTCAGGTGACTTATTAAATTAGGTGATTGAAAACCAGTGATTTATAAATCATGCATGTTTGGTTGTAGATGACTTATAAGCTCATTAAAAGTGTAGGCCCCACGCAAAAAAAAAGATGACTTATAAGTTTTAAGCAGGGGTGAACTAACTTAAAACTTATAAGTAAGAGTGACTTATAAGTTGGTGGTGTTTAATAAAATAAGTAACTTCTTTTATTTTTTTAACTTATAAATATGTGACTTATTTAGGCCCTAAATGTCGCCGATGGTCTGTGAAGATGGAGATGGACTCAACACTGCGGCGGGAGAGCCCGATGAGCCAGTCGTCGACGTCGTCATCGTCGACGACAGGTGTAGCGGAGGAGGACGCGGGCGATGACGCGTGCCTCTGGGGAAGCAGAGGGCGAGGCCGGGGAGGGACTCCCAATGGCGGCGCCAGGCGCAGGAGAGCGCGGAGGTGCGCACGGCGTCGCGGAGATCGAGGCGCGTCAGAACCATCTCGTCCAGCAGGTGCGCCGTGAGGGAGGACAGCATGTCGGCGGCCTCCGCCTCAGCCGGCGCCAATGGCTCCATCACCTCACCTGTAAGCTTCTGCCGGCAGCAGATGGATCGATCTGCCAATAATATAATGGTGGGACGTGTCAGTTCGTTCACGTGGGAATGCTAGAAATGCAGATTCGGGAACGCAACGAGAGGCTGGACCATGGACGGGGAAGATGGAGCAACGAGCAAGGCGGACCGCGGACACCGGAGCAGAGGCCGGCGCCGGCGGCTGGCAAGGAAAGACCGAAGTGTTAGTGAATTATTAGTCTACGCAGGTCCACTTGTAAGCTCTGGACGCGGTCGCCGCGCTCCCCGCGACGCTCGCCACGCACGTCCTCGCACTGCGGTGGCTCGCACAGCCGAGTACGTAAGCCAAAGGCTCCCTATACGTGTATATATAAGTATGTATATGTACATCGATATAAATCAATACAGATCACGGTTGATCACTTTCTCTCTTTCACGAAGGAATGGTCTTGGTTGCGGCTCTGTTGTGGGCTCGGTCGATCATCGGAGACAAATAAAGGCCCATGATGTGCCCGTAAGCAGACCTTACTCAACACTTGAGACGAAACATGTTTTCTTCTTTTCTTAAAAAACACTAGTGGATATGCACGCGCGGCACGCACGTGTCTAGTATTGCTCGACAACTATATACGCGGGAGCACCTTACAGAGAAGAATGTGAGGTGCCTCCTATGTTAGGACTTAGGACCGTCTAGCACTGTTGAAAATGTCAATTGTGATTAACCAATTCTATTAGGAAAAAGTCTACTTCACCCCCTCACCTTTCATACTTGGTCTACTTCACCCCCAACTATGAAATCGTCTGGCACATAAAAAAAGAAAATAGACGGTTTTGGAAAGCTGAGGGGGTAAAACAGACGGTTTCATAATTGAGGGGGTGAAGTAGACCAAGTATGAAAGGTGAGGGGGTGAAGTTGACTTTTTCCAATTCTATTATGCTCTAAAGATCACTTATTTCCTATTTGAATTAGTTAAAGTTCAAACAATTTCAACACATAAAAAACATTAATGTTATTCATTATATACAAAATCACCTATATATACAAAATATAAAAACTTCTAATCTGTCTATGATATCAAATCAAACATGCAAAAAAATATATGTGCTACACGAAGACGATAATCAGCCGACGAGATGCTCACTCACTCCGTATCAGTCTTGTGTGCACTCGCTCCATATCAGGTATCAAGTTTAGAATAAAATCAAATTAATAGCATAGAAAACCAGTTAATCTTATCAAATTTGTTATCGAGTTTTATTCTAGACTTCACATGAATAAAGCAAGAGTACCTGCTGATGAGTAACGACGCTGCTAAATATCCCTAACACCCTTCATGAATCTGCATTGCAAAACAGAATATAGCATCAGTAACTATCCACTATGTGCATGAATCTAATGGCATGACAACCTAGAGAAAAAGAAGCAAGGGGATAAGCAAGAATTAGGACACCATCCACTGCCACGAACAAAGTAAAAAATCCATATAAACAAGCAAATCCAACAGGGGCTAATATTATGGACAACCAGATTTTTTAGCTCACCAAAAACAGTACGAGCTCCAAGAGGAGTTGATAAAGCATCCTGAATTTGAGTAATACGATAACAATCATACAAGGGGCCAATGGATGATCTGCTATCAATATGTTATCTGTAATATGTTAATTTGATAATCGATATTGCATCTTGGAGAGCCAGAAACAGAGTATAATTTATTTATTTCTGCTTCATTTCGGTGAGCTATATATTGGCATTGTCTGTCATACTATACAAAAACACTAATATATTATTCATCACATAAAAGCATACTTGTTAAGATTGGCGTCACATACATATATTTTTATCCCCAATAAGCAGCTGAGTGATTCGATATACAGCCTGTTCGCTTGCTCGTAAACGATCATAAATTTCCAGCCAGGAACAGTGTTTTTCTCTCACACCAAACCAGCCAACAGTAAATAATCCACGATACGATACGGCCTCCCGAACAGGCTGATAGCTTGCAACCCACACTCTCTACTGTACCACTGAACACTCCCTCCAATCCAGTCGTCCAGGTAAGATAGATTACCTTGTCGAGTAGGCTCGAGGTGTTGCCTCGCTTCAGCATGGCAGCGGCCAGACAAGCGACGTCCTACTTACAGAGTTTCAAGCAATGAGCAACCACCAATCTCAGCATCTGAAATTAATCTCTATCTCTATCTCTACCCCTATAATACACCACTTCAAATTATTCTACAGCCACCAAATAAATCCCACCTCTACAGTCACGACCTAAACTACATCCACCTCACAAAACGCATATAGAAAAATATAACATTAAAAACGTGCGCACCAAATTAACACTCATTTATTTTCTCTCCTTACTCAACCACATCTGACGACCGATATTGTTTGGATCTCCCACACCCGATCTCCCCACTTCACCGCTCCTCCCCACCCACGCGACTACGCGAGCAATCTCCGTCTTCCCTGTTATCCCCCAGCCCCAGCAAAACCTCGATCTTCCATGCCTTTGTCTGCCCACCCTGCGCCGCCGCTACCGAGAGGCCTCGGGTAGAATAGCCAAGTGGGAGAAATAGCCAAGTGGGCTGTCGAACTCATGGGGGAAACCTTGTCTTTCGCGCCTCGGAAAGCAATCAAATCGCAGGTCCTGTCCGACTTTGTAGCCGAATGGACCGACACACAGCTGCCACCCGCTCAGATCCAATCAGAATGCTGGACCATGTACTTCGACGGGTCTCTAATGAAGACTGGGGCTGGCGCGGGCCTGCTCCTGGTCTCGCCCCTCGGAGTACACATGCGCTACATGATCCGGCTTCACTTCGCCGCCTCCAACAATGTCGCCGAATACGAGGCCCTCATCAACGGCCTGCAAGTCGCCATCGAACTTGGAGTACGACGTCTCGACATACGGGGTGATTCGCAGCTCGTCGTCGATCAGGTGATGAAAGAGTCAAGCTGCCATGACCCCAAAATGAAGGCGTACTGCGCGATGGTACGTCGCCTGGAGAACAAGTTCGACGGTCTCGAACTCAACCATGTTTCACGAAAGTTCAACGAGGCCGCGGACGAACTAGCAAAGATGGCGTCTACACGGACCCCGGTCCCCCCGAACGTCTTCGCCAGAGACCTCCACAAGCCATCCGTTGACTATGCCTCAGCAATGGAAGAGGGCCCATCGGCCGAGCCCACCGTAGGGCCCGAGGCCCCCTCTGCCACCGAGACCTCGCCCGCCGAGCCCGAGGCCATGGCGATTGACGCAGAGCCTCCCAAGGCCGACCAAGGAACGGACTGGCGAGTCCCTTTCCTTGATCACCTCGTTTGAGGAGAACTGCCTGCTGACAGAACCAAAGCCCGACGGCTTGCGCGACGCGCCAAGACTTATGCCCTCTGCGACGACGAGTTGTATAGGCGTAGCCCATCTGGTATTCTCCAACGATGCATCACCACCGAGGCTGGCCAATCCTTACTTTGGGACTTGCACGCGGGAGTCCGCGGACACCACGCGGCGCCTCGGGCGCTCGTAGGTAACGCCTTCCGCCAAGGTTTCTATTGGCCAACGGCGGTTGCCGACGCCACGAAGCTAGTACGCTCCTGCGAGGGATGCCAGTACTACGCTCGACAGACGCACCTTCCGGTCCAAGCCCTCCAAACCATCC
Source organism: Miscanthus floridulus (assembly GCF_019320115.1). NCBI lineage: Eukaryota > Viridiplantae > Streptophyta > Magnoliopsida > Poales > Poaceae > Miscanthus > Miscanthus floridulus. Next base: position 3,434,268 of record NC_089581.1, on the reverse strand, counting down.
CCATCAATGGCCATTCGCTGTGTGGGGGCTGGACATGGTTGGGCCTCTGCAGAAGGCACCCGGGGGCCATACCCATCTGCTGGTAGCTATCGACAAATTCTCCAAATGGATCGAGGCTCGTCCAATTGCTCAGATCAAATCCGAGGAAGCGGTGCTGTTCTTTACCGATATCACCCACAGGTTCGGGGTTCCTAACACCATCATCACTGACAATGGGACACAATTCACCGGACGCAAGTTCCTAACGTTCTGCGACGACCACCACATCCGGGTGGCTTGGTTGGCCGTAGGGCACCCAAGGATGAATGGCCAAGTAGAGCGTGCCAACGGCATGATCCTACAAGGCCTTAAGCCAAGAATATTCAACCAATTGAAGAAGTTTGGCAAGAAATGGCTTGCCGAACTCCCGTCAGTCATCTGGAGCCTAAGAAATACCCCAAGCCGAGCCACGGGATTCACACCGTTCTTCCTGGTCTATGGAGCCGAGGCCATCCTCCCCACTGACTTAGAATACGGTTCCCCGAGGCTATAGGCGTACAACGAGCAAAGCAACCGCACTGCCCGCGAAGACGCCCTCGACCAACTAGAGGAAGCCCGAGACATCACGCTGCTACACTCAGCCAGGTACCAGCAAGCCCTACGGCGCTACCAAGCCCGGCGCATCCAAAGCCGAGACCTGAAGGTGGGCGACCTGGTGCTGAGACGGAGGCAGAGCAACAAGGGCCGCCACAAGCTAACCCCACCCTAGGAAGGGCCATACATCGTCGCTCAAGTGCTGAAGCCCGGGACCTACAAGTTGGCCAACGAGAAGGGTGAAATCTTCACAAACGCTTGGAACATAGAACAGCTACATCGTTTCTACCCTTAAATTTCCAAACGTTGTTTACATTGTTTCTCGAAATACAATAAAGAAGCGTTCTTAGTTGTTATAATCTTTCGAGGAACCCCCCTTATAGACAAGTCGATTGTATAGAACCTAAGGACCGTACGATCGTCTCAAAGGCGAAAAGGCCGGCCGAGCCGTGAGAACGGCCCACGCCTCCGGGCTACGGCAGCTCCCTCACCACCTTTTCACCCAAAGGACAGCGTAGGCTCCGAGGAAGTTCTATGCAGAGAGCGGGGCTCGACGTCATAATAGCGCTATAAGGGAGACTCGGCTCTGCCTCTGCAAAGCCGAGCCTCCCTCGGGGGCTAAAAAGGGGAAACCCCCTAAGTCCCAAAACCCCCTAAGTCCCGAAACCGTTGGTTAATGGTCTTTCAAAAAATTTCTACGCCAAACTCTCTCGCGCTCCGACGGGACCTTCACAAGAAACCCAAAGACCAAAAGTTTGTCTAGAGGCCAAAGGGCCGGTCGAGTCGTGAGAACGGCCTACACCTCTGGGCTACGGCAGCTCCCTCACCACCCTTCGCCGAAGGACGGCTTAAGTCCCGAGGGATTTCTTTGCGGGTTCCCAAGATCGAGACAGAGGGCACAGGCTCGGAAGTAGAACAGAAAATGGTTAAAAGACGCACATACGCAAATACTTTAAAAGGCCTCAACAGGCACAAAAACGTCACGATACGGCAACTAACTCAATCCGGTTACATGGCCCCTTTTGGCCCAGGTCAAAGCTCAAGGATCGGTGGCCGGCGCGGGAGGGACCACCTCTTCTTCAAATAGACCAGCTAGCGCCGTGCCAGGTGCCTCGGCCGCCTCCAACAGCTTCACGACCTCCGCATCAGCCTCCTCGTCATCTTCTAGCAACACATAGCCGTCGCTGACAGCCTCGAGGTTGATGGCGTAGTGCGAGGAGACGACGGCCAGGGCGCGCTTGACACCCGTGTGCAACGCCCCCCGGAGCCTCTCGTGGACGCGGCCGCTCAACGCAATCAGGCGGCTCCCAAGGGAGCTGGCTGATTGGACCTCCTCGACGTCCAGGGCCTCGTAGGCGGTACGAACAGCGCTGCGTAGCGCCTCGTGCTCCCGGACCTCAACATCCAGCGCCGCTTGCGCTGCGACGGAGGCCTCAGCCGCCTGGGAAGCTTCTTTTTTCAGATCTACGTCGCAACGAGGGGTCAGGAGTCAAACGCAAACCGGAGCAAATGGAACAAGGAACACGGTTCAGCGAAACTTACCCTCGGCCTTGTTCTTCCAGGCTAGGACCTCGACCCGAGAGGCCTCGGCCGCCTTGGTAGCCTCTGCCAAGGCGACTCTCATCGCCTGATGCTCGCTCTGCTCCGCACCCAGCTGCCCGGCTGTGGCCTTCGCAGAGGCCGTCGCTTCTTGGGCCCGAGACCTGAAGGAGTCTCGCTCCTCCTCCAGTTCCTTGATCTTCGCCACCAAGGGGGCAGCCTGCCCCTTAGCCGTGACCAACTCGGCCTGAAGGTCAGCACAACGAAGGCGGAGGTCCTCCACTTCCGCACTTCGCGCTGACAAAAGCCCCTGGGCGTCGGCAAGCAGGCCCTTCTGCCACCGGAGCTGGTCCCAGATATCCCTCTCCCTTCGTAGGAACACCGATTTCCCAAGGGACCGGGTCTCAAGCTCTTATAAAGGTAAGAAACGCGCGTCAAAACACTGCGAGGGGACTCGAAGAGAAAACAACTCGGCACGGGAAAGGAAAGTACTTACCTGGGTGACACCGGGCAAGTCCCGTCCCATAATAGTCATCGCCATCTACAGCGACCGCACTGCCAGTTGGCGGTACTGCTCGAGGGTATCCCACCGCCCCCCCTCTGCGATATCTTCAAGGGCGAACACAGGCTCCCCCTCGGGATCAGCCTGGTTCCGCCAGAAAACACGCGGGAAGTTCCACCCACGGGGCTCGGGCCGTAGCCGGGCAAGGGCCGAACTCCCCTCGGTGGGATCTAGGACCGGCTCCTCCGCGGTACTGGCCGCCTCGACGTCCGCCGCCTCCTTCCCTCGGGAAGAATCATCAGACGAGATTATCTGAACCAGGGGCGGCGCCAAAATTTGCTCCGTCTCCACCTCCATCGCCTCGGCCTCGACGGACCCGGGGGCTCTGGCCTCCGCCATCTCTACCTCGGTGGCCCCGGCGTCCACCACCCTGGCTTCAGAGGTCTTGGGGGCTCCGGCCTCACCCTCAATGACCTCGGCAATGGTGGACGCCCCAGCCTCCTTCGCCCCAAGACCCGCGACATCGCGAGGCGTGGGCTCCTCCTCCTCCACTCGCTCCGCGGCTGCCTCGGCACCCTTTTCCTGGGCAGCCGCCTCCTCCGAAACGGCCCCGCCCGACGCCGCGCCATGCTGCACGCCAGCCTGCGCCTCCGCTGCCTGATGGGCGGAGGAGCTAACATTCACCTTGAGCGCCTTACGGGGCGCCAAGGGAGGATCTTCCACCAGATGCGTCTGGCTGGAAGCAAAGACACTCCCAAGGTCAGCATGCAACCGAGGGGCAAACAAGAAGTACTACGGACTCCACCAGAAAAAACGCTTACCATGAACGGGGATGCAGCCGCTTCGACACCGCCAGCCTCCTCTACAACGGCGGCGATGGTGACAGCAGCGTGGCCTCGGTGTCCACCGGTGCCAGCTGGCCTCCATCGGGCCCCGGCACCTCCTCGACCCTTCGCGGAGACGATGGGGTCGCCCCCACCGTCGCCGGCTCCACCTCCACCGTCGAACCCATCGGGCTGACGGCACGCTCCTCCAACACCCGCGCCTCGGGTGTGTCGGCCTCGGCCCCAGGACGAGCCGCCACCGGCCCCGGGACACCTCCTCCTCCTGGGAGCGTCAGGCTCCTTGCCGGCGCCTCGGGCACCATCTCCCTAATGTCGGGGAGGTGTTCCAGGCAGGCCGTCCCCACCTCACGCCCACCGCTGTCACCCGAAGAATCCGACATCGACGACGAGGGAGACGGCTACAACGGGAGACCGTCGAGCTTTTGACGCCGGCGACGGGCGTCCAGCTTTTCGCGCGCGAGGAGCTTCTTCGTGCGCTTCGCCTCCTTGGCATCTTTCTTCTTCTCCTCCTCCTCGGCACGCGCCCTGTTCACGGATCGCCGTCGGGCGTCCTCGGGAACGGGCGGCGGGGAGCCTCGCACGTCTCTTATCCCCTGTGGGAACAATGAAGTAAGACAACAGACAAAAAAGAAAAAAAACGAAAAACAAGAAGGCCGCGAAAGCCTCGACAACATCCAACTTACCAGCGAGACATACCCCCGCGACGGGCGCATCGGGAACGGCATCAAATCGTCAATCTTCGGCTTCCCGTCTACCGCCTCTCTCACCCGACGCAGGGTCTCGTCATCGGTAAGGGCGAAGGCGGACATCTTGACACCAGTGATCGGATCGCCCGGCGTCATCTCGAACAGCCGCCGCCGCCGGGCCATCAGCGGCAACACCCTCCGGCGGTGAAAAGCCGCCACGACCACGGCCGCTGAAAGGCCATGGTCACGCAGCTTCCCCAAGGCCCTCAAGAGCGGTTCCAGCCTAGGCTGATCGACCTTGACGACGCCGTATCCCCATTTCTCTGGTTGACTCTCTACAACCCGCCCGGTATAAGGGGGAAGTCCTCCGCCGTCGTTGCGGAGGTAGAACCAGCCGTCATACCAACGATGATTGGACGAGGACAGCTGGGCCGGGATGTAGAGGGACTGCCGGTCTTAGCGTACGTGAAGGGTGCAGCCGCCGGCCCTCTACACCTTCCGAGCCCCCCTCGTTCCCCCCGGCTTGGTGGTGAACGTCGCTCGGAACAAGTGGAGCCACAACTCCTAGTGGGGAGCGATCCCCAAGTACCCCTCACAGACGGCGACGAAGATGGCCGCCTGCGCGATGGAGTTGGGGCTAAAATTGTGAAGCTCCACGCCATAGTAGTGCGGGAGCGCCCGCATGAAGTTATCCACCGGCGACCCGAGGCCTCGCTCGTGGAAGACGACGAAGCTCACCACGTAGCCGTCGCGCGGCCTTGGCTCCGACTCGTTCCCCGGAGCAATCCACTCTGGCTTGTCAGGGTCGGTGATCGGGCGAAGAAGACCGGCCTCCACGAGCGACTGCAGCTTCTCCTCGGTGACGTCGGACCGCTCCCAGGGATCCGCCGGGAGGATGACGGGACCACCAGCCATTGCGCGGCGGAGGACGCTGCTACGGTGGTAATCTCTCTCCCTCTCTCTTTCAGTCTCTCGCCCTTCCCCTTCTCCTCCCCGGCGCTCTATGCTCTCAGCAACGGCACGGAGGCAGCAAAGGCGAGTGCGGAAAAGGTAAGAAGGGGAAGGGCGAGGTTCTTTGCGTATTTATGCAGGGACAAGACGAAACCGCCGGGCGACGAAATCGGGGAAGTTTCCCCCAAAAGATCCGGCGCGGTTATCCAGATCCGGTTTTACCGCCCACGCGCCCACTCCCTCCTCATTAAATCGTGCGTGCAGATACGTCCCGTCGGCTGACGCCACGTCGCGTCCAACCGCAGCAGCAGCAGGCGCCGTTTCGCTACCCCGAAAAAGTCGCCTCAAAAGACGCGCCTGCCGTTGTTAGCCGTAGGGAGAGAAATAACCCCCCCCCCCCCCCCCCGATTCCTTTTAGGCAAAGGAACTAGGCACCGAGCCCGCTACGGTCCAGGGGTTCGAAGGCTGGGCCCTTAGGGGTTTCGACAGCCGCCCCAGGGCAACAGAGTCAGGGGCGACTACGGGTGAGCCTATACGAGGCCGAGGCCCAAGCAAGCGAAACGCTTGGGACGCCCTGTGTCGTGTCCGAGACCGGTAGGGAGGTCTTCGAATGGGATCCCACCGTAGGGAGGCACCGAGCCACCGAGGCCCAGCGAACGGCCTCGGCACCCACTAGAGAAACCCTCCGGTACTCTTGGAGCGCGTCTCCGGACCGCTAGCCGACCCCCAGCGAACGGGGTACGGGCCTCCACTCGGACTTACCCGATAACAGCTCACCGGAACTGCCATCGCTCGCGCCCACCGAGGGTAGCGTGGCACATTCCACCCCTCCTTCCGAGCGAAAAGGAAGCGCGAGGGTCGAGTAAAAAGTCAGGAGAATCCCTGACGGCCCTCTTGCTCCGCGCAGAGGCTAAGGGACTCTTCCTGCAAAAACATTGCCGAGGCCCAGCGACTTAGGCTCGCACACGAGGGGGCTCGGCAAAACAAACCCTCCTTCCGAGCGAAAAGGAAGCGCGAGGGTCGTTCAAAAAGCCAGAAGAGCTCCTAACGGCCCTCTTGCTCCGTGCAGAGGCTAGGGAGCTCCTTCTGCAAAAGACGCCGAGACCCCGCGACCTAGGCTCGCACCCGAGGGGGGCTCGGCACACAGACCCTCACGCGCGAGGGGCGAACCAAAAAGCCAGGGGGACCTCTGATCGCTCTCTCGCTCCGCGCGAGAGACTCGGGGGCTCCTCCTGCAACTTTGCCGAGACCCAGCGGCTCAAGCTCGCACACGAGTGGGCTCGGCAAACAGCCCCCCGTTCGAGCGAAAAGGACGTGCGGGGGACGGACAAAAAAGTCGGGAGGACCCCTGACCGCCCTCTCGCCCCGTGCGGAGGCTCGGGGGCTCTTCCTACGCCCAAGATAAAGACAAAGCGACCCAAGCCCGTTACGGTCCAGGGGTTCGAAGGCTGGGCCCCCAGGGGTTTCGACAGCTACCCCAGGGCAAAAGAGTTAGGGACGACTACGGGCGAGCCTGTACGGGCGCACCCTGTGTCGTGTCCGAGATCGGCAGGGAGGTCTCCGAATGGGGTCCCACCGTAGGGAGGCACCGAGCCACCGAGGCCTAGCGAACGGCCTCGGCACCCACTAGAGAAACCCGCCGGTACTCTTGGAGCGCGTCTCCGGACCGCTAGCCGACCCCCAGCGAACGGGGTACGGGCCTCCACTCGGACTTACCCGATAACAGCTCACCGGAAATGCCGACGCTCGCGCCCACCGAGGGTAGCACGGCATCTTCCACCCCTCCTTCTGAGCGAAAAGGAAGCACGGGGGTCGTACAAAAAGCCGGGGGAACCCCTGACGGCCCTCTCGCTCCAGGCGGAGGCTGAGGGGCTTTTTCCGCAGCATCGTCAAGGCCCTGCGATCCGAACTCGCACCCATGGGCCCAGCAAACACCCCTCACTCAAAAGAGAAAAAAGCCCCTGAAGAAGTGAAATCACTCCTCCAGGGCCTCGGGGGCTACACCCGGCGGGTGCGCTCGCGCGCACCCACCGAAACCTCGAGTACAAAACACCATCCCAACAGGAACTGTCGAGAGCCAATCCTCGTCAGAACCTCAGGGGGAGTGCCTCCACTCCCCCCAAGGCTCGGGGGCTACTGTCAGATATCGTGAGAAGGGGTACCCTAAGCAAGACCCAAAAAACGACTGCTTAGACTTCGTAAAGATCGAAACCAGCTAAACACCGCTGGCCTCGGCCGATTCTCCGACTCGCCCGAGGCCCCCTCACCGCTGGCCTCGGCCGATTCTCCGACTCGCCCGAGGCCCCCTCACCACTGACCTCGAGCGACTCCCCGCCAAAGGCCTCGGCCGGGCCACTGACCCTCCGTCTCGCGCGAGGCGGGCTCGGCAGCACTCCGCTGCCTCTTCCTTCTCCCGTCCCTCTGACAAAACGTCGTATCGCATTAACTCAGCCAACTGCTGCCCCTGACATCGGCCGCATGCTCGGCACAGTACAGCGGAATGGCCGACGGGACAGGAGGCAGGACGGGGCAGGGGTTACCCGCCACTGTGCTAACCACTATGCACATGGTTGACGCCCATGCCTCACTGAGCTGCCAACTCCTACTCCAAGGACAACGCAGCATGGGGAGCCACGTCTGGGCTACTGTGGCCTCGGAATCAGTACCCAGGACCAATAATTCCCTCCAAGGCCTCGGCAGTTTGCTTCAGGGGCTCGGCAGCCTGAGGAACCACGTCCGCCGGGGCCCCCCACGATGGCTTGGCCTCGGCACCTGCAGAGCCACAGCTCCCCACGACGTCATCACACGATGACCTGCACGTCGCCCGGACTGGGCTGGGGTTACCCGCCACTGTACTAACCACCATACACATGGTGGACGCCCATGCCTCACTGTGCTGCCAACTCCTGCTCCGAGGACAACGCAGCGTGGGGAGCCACGTCTGGGCTACTGTGGCCTCAGAATCAGTACCCAGGTCCAATAACTCCCCCCAAGGCCTCGGCAGTTTGCTTCAGGGGCTCGGCAGCCTGAGGATCCATGTCCGCCGAGCCCCCCACGATGGCTCGGCCTCGGCGTCTGTAGGGCCGCTGCTCCCTACGACGTCATTGCACGGTGACCAGCACGTCGCCCGCCATGTCCTGCATCAAGCTGTACTGGAGCCCCACGACGCGCAAAATCGAGTATGACCGGCGTGTCACTTCTGCACGACAAGGACGGGGCCACTCCATCGACCATACCACAACAGTGGCCGGCTACAGGGCTCGGACACGCCACCCCATTTACAGAAGCGCTATGTAGCAATCTATGTACGGTCCCAGGTCTCCCTTAGAGTATAAAAGGGAGGGACCGGGGCCATTTCTAGGGGCGACCGGAAGAAAAACGAACACACCGCTAGAACTACGCACTCCTACGCTGCTTGGGAACAACGCCTCAAGTAGCCCGCACCACCCACGCCGAGACCTGGGGCTAGCTCCCTCTCTCACCTAGTTTGTAACCCCCTACTACGAGCACTCCGGTGCAAGGAATACAAGATCGATCTCTCGGACTGGACGTAGGGCCTCGATTGCCTGAACCAGTATAAACCTTGTGTCTCTTTGCATCACCATTCGGGATTAGGGGCATGCAGCACAAATTCACTCGTTAGTTGAGGGACCCCTGGTTCCAAAGCACCGACATCGCGCTTTCTAAATCGTCATTTAAAGAATCATTTAAATAAAAAAACTGATTTCTATATCTTTCCACACTGTAACAACTCTTTTATATCACTCTAGGGAGTCGATCTCCATCTTTGGTTAGCGAGAAACTTAGAAAATGACTCCATTTGATATCTAATTAAAGAAGTCGTTGAAGATTATTTTCTAACTAAAATATCTATTTTTAGACCGAAGTTGACTTGGGTAGAGGTAATAAAAGGAGACTTGAAATGATGGAATATAACCTAAAGACTTAGCCTTAGATAGGAGTGTTTGGAAAACAGCTATTCATGTGCCTGAACCTTAGATTGCTTATGCTGGGTTTTAACTCTAGCCTACCCCCAACTTGTTTGGACTTAAAAGCTTTGATGTTGTTGTTGTAAAATCTCTATTTTTAACGATTAGAATGGATGCAGAGAATCTCTTATATCTATTCGATCAAATGAACCTGTTTTGTATGGAATCTATACACGATGGCGATTATTATCATTATATATTCTGAAATAAGGTACGATTGTAGATGCACAGACGCACTCAAATTTATGCGCACACACTCTACAGATGCAGGGCGCGTAGGCGAGACTGGCGTGCATGGACGCAGTGTTGAGTCGGTGGCATCATGCAGACGGCACGTGCGGCGGCGGGTTGATAGTGGTCAGTACAATAGCTGCTCAGAGCTCCGCTTTTGACAATTGAAGAACGTCCGGTTACCCGGTTCAAAATCAGCGTCCAGGGCTCTGAAAATTTGACTTTCACCTAAAGAGAACTACCGAGGTTGCGCAAAAGAAAAAAAGTGTAATGTTCACGCTACCCATATCGAGGCGACGAAGTCAGGGGCTCAGGGCAGCTGCCGATGATGGCAGTTGTCTCATCAGCGAGCTTCAGCTGCAGAGCGCGTGTTCGCAGCAAAATACAACTAAGGCCTCGGAATGATCGAACGATCTCTCCATGGTCCGCGCTACGATACACAAGACGCCGCCTACGGCCGGCCGCCACATCAGTTGACGCGCTCTCGGCACTGCCCAGCCCGGCCGTCCCGATCCTCCGCCACCTCTTCATCTCCGCAGCAGGGCAAAACCCCCGCCGGCCCGCGACCTGCATCCAAAACCTTCTCAGAGAAAGAAACATCTCCAAATTAATACGCAGCAAGCTAATAAGCAGTAAGCACCCGAGGCATCGACCTTGGACGCGCGCGCAACCAGCTGCCAGCATGGAGGTGGACGGAGCGCCGGATCTGACCGACTTCATGAACGACTGGTTCTTCGGAACGGTCGGCGCGCGGCACAGTGGTGGCGGCGGCGGCAGCTACGACCTGACTGGCGAGAGCAGCAAGAGGCCAGCATCGCCAGCGGGGAACAAGAAGCAGGGGAAGAGCGGTGGCGGCGGCAGCAGCGCGAGCAAGCAAACGCAGGATTGGCTGGAGGAGGCGAGGAGGATGGTCGGGGCCGGATCACCGGGTCGGAAGGGCGTCGGGTCGCCGTCCAGGCAGCTGCCCAGGTTCGCCGGCGGATCTGGGACGGAGCCCTCGCCGACGCTCGACCGCCGGGACCCGATGTCGCGGTCCGCCATAAGGTAAAACTAGATCACTTTCATGCGCGTGCGCTCACGTAGGCTCACGTACTCCTTATTGTAGTCCTACGACGAAATGAGCTGGTCCGACAAGTTCGTTCGATGCACTAATGTATTACTCACTTTTCTATAACCACCACAACTGTTAGCCATTGCCTGGAGTTCCTGTGCAAAACATCGTTGGCTGGTCACGGGCAAGGTCGTTTCTAAATTGATTGGAGGAGTTTGGGTAGGATAATATGATTGTAAATTTAATAAAAAAATTATAGAAATATATATCCTATTGAATATAGTATCGTAGAATCAGACCCATTGATATCACAAATTTTAACAGCTATATGTCACGGGCTCACCGCTCACGACCCACACGTACTACTTGTAGAATTAGAAGCTTCACACAGTTAATGGTGCATTTGGATGACAGAAATATTTCGGATTCTCACACACTTTGTCCAGTGAAGCTATTCTCCATGGAACCCATAAACCCACCCAAATATTGTTTAGTTCATTTCAAGGAGACTCTGGTCAATAGTCACACTTTTATCAATTCTTGCCAAGTGATTCTATTTCAGTAGAAAACATTTTTAAAGAGAATCTAAATCTTTTTTAGAAGAATCTAGATCCCTATCAAACTCACATTTAGATACTATAGTTTGGGTTCACATGTTCATTTCCGAGTACCTAGGATTGGATTCAGCTGCTTGGGTGAGCGCTCCAAACCAGGGCGATATCCAAACATACTTCGAGAGTTCTAGCGCTGTCCTGCTGCACGATTTTCTAAATATTATAAATTGAATATCCAGTCTTAAACATGCATCACAATCTTTTTTTTTTCAGAGTTATGCGCCACATTTTTTTTTGACCATGACAAATAACTTATGCTCTATCTTCAATATTTCTTTTAGAATGACACCTTCAATGGATTCGTAATAAAGGTCTTAGCTACACTCATACTCTCCTCATCCGCGTGTATTCAGATGAAAAATTATCAATCCACTTCGACGTACGTAAATTGAGATAATACGAATGCAGCCAAACAATCCTCCATGGGCCCGTTCGCGTGCCCTTAAACCCGGCTTGATCCGTTTTTTTTTTATCTGGTACAATATTTTTCTTTTACAAATTTTTCCAGATTTCTTTAAATTTCTCCAAACTAACGGGGCTCGTAAGGACGTCCTCAACAGTCCTAGACGGTTGCTAGTTAGAAGGGTATCCACGTAATCAAATAGGATAGCACACCAAATTTATTTTTCCAACAATTCACATTCTCCAAGGCAGTCTTATCTGCCACAGAGGCTGGCGCATGGAAGCACACGAGAGAGGAAGCATGCGGAGCAGCTGCTCACATGGTGGGGCCAGCACTCGGGAACCGTGCAATTGGCTAGCTATACTTGGCCATGCAGCCGGAGGCACGACGGCACAGCACGAAGCCCGCTTTTTTAGTCCGACACGAGCACGGCATGGCCCGGTGACATGCGGGCCCGGGCTGGCTCGACCCGAGGCAACAGGCCGTGCCTGGGCCGCTGCTCAGGCCCGTGGGCTGGCACGGCACGACCCGGCCTGAGTCAGCCGGCCCGGCAACGGCCCGATGCAAGCCATGGCCTGCTAAAAAGGCCAATCGCCCTAACCCTAAATCCCCCCTCCCAACGCATAGGCGTAGCCCCGTCCCCGTACCCGCGCCACACTCAGAGTCACGGACTCGTTTCCCACCTGCTCGCCACCTTGCCGCGGCCGCGCCCTGGAAGGCTGGAAGCACAGCCACCAATGGGGGGCTCCTCACCGCCGCGCGGGCGCACCTGGAAGCGCCGCCACCTGCGGGGGAATCGGCCTCGACCGCAGTGGCTTCCTCGAGAGCAAGCGCGCCGACCTAGGGGACGCCGACCCCGAGCTCTGCCCTGCTCCCTTCTCCGCTCACCCCGACGGATCCGGCGTCAAGCGCCCTGGCTACCTCCCCTTCGCCCGCGCAGCCCCCTCCCCACCAGGGCGAGCGCGCCGACGGCGGCCACCGCTTCCCGTGCGCCTCTTCCACCTTCTCCGCGCGCGGTGGCGTCTCCCTCGCGCGCCGCACGACATCCGCGGCCAGATTCGAACGGCGATGGGCGGATTCAAGCTCGCTAGCAACCACCGCCTCCTTACCTCCCCGCGCGGCCCCCACATCTAGCCTCCAGGGCTAACGCGCCGGCGGCGGCCGTCGCTCCCCGTGGCTGCCCTTGCCTCCTGCTCTCCCCTTCCCTCTCTCTGTGGGCCTCGGGCCAGCCTGGCATGCTTGGCAGGCTGTGCCTTCTCGGGCCGGCCCGGCCTGAAAAACGGCCTAGCAGGCCGTGCTTGGGCCCTTGGTCAGGCACGACGCCCGGCTGGGCACGGCCCGGGAGGCCCGCGTGCCGTGCCAGCCCAACATCCTCCGGGCCGTGCCGAGCCGGGCCGGCCCGATGGCCAAGTATACGGCTAGCTAGTTGGTCATCGCTAGCGAGGATGTATTTAGGGGCTGTTTGGTTCCTGCAGTAACTCCTAAAATTTCTGTCACATCGAATATTTGGATATATGCATGGAGTATTAAATATAGACTAATTACAAAACTAATTACATAACTTGTGACTAATTTGCGAGATGAATCTTTTAATCCTAATTAGTCTACGATTTGACAACATGGTGCTACAGTAAACATGTGCTAATGACAGATTAATTAGACTTAAAAAATTCATCTCAAAAATTAGTCTCCATCTATGTAATTGGTTTTGTAATTAATCTATATTTAATGCTCCTTATTAGTATCTAAACATTTGATGTGACATGAATTTTAGGAACGACTAAAGAACCAAACACCCCTTACGTTCTCTTCTCCACGTTGGCTTGTAGGATGACTCAGCCGGCTCCACGCTAGCCCGTTGGGGGCGTCCTAAGTGTGTAGCAGCGGAGCTAGGACAATTAAGGGGGTGTGGCAAAACCGTTTGAAAGAGCACATTTACGGAGGCGTTCGTCTTCCATTCGACATTAAGCACACCGAAAGTGAGCTGCATCAAATAGTTTCGCCGGACACACCCTAAGGGAGAACCCAAATAATCCACATTTTTCGTCCATGATCCAATAATAAGAACAAGTTTATAATACTTAGTCTATTTCATACAATAAGAGTTCTGAAAAATAAATTATTACAATACCAGGTTCAGAGTGCGGAAATTAAATAGCGGAATCAAAATGACATCTAACAATAAGATACAAGGATCCATTTGTGCCCACTAGAAGAATCATCCACACAAGTCACTCCTCAAGCTGCACCTGCAATATGGGTAAATAAATCCTGAGTACGCAATGTACTTGTAAGACTTACCTGACTAGAGGGAATAATTTCCCGACTCCAAGGGATATGATAGGCTTTATGGTTTGCTGGGTTTTTCTTTTTTTTGCAGAAAGCATTACTAATAGTAAATCCTTATGGTTGTATTTATTAGCATTCATGATTAGTTCATTAGCTAACCATTCTATGTAAGCACATGTTCTACTTTCAAGCATGAGTTGAGCAATCAGATTTATTCATCATCCTTTATCTTCTAGTTCTTACTACGGTGCTAGATCATAGCCATGTCGTACCGCATCACACGGTGATTCGTGAACCAATATATCCTAGCTAGGTACCCTGAAACACACGCCCCGCTTGTACCCCAGGCACATGCAAGACCAACCCACCACTCTCCTATCATGGGGTCCAGGTCCCCGTCTAAACTTGGACTCCAAGCCCCCGTACCCGAGTCCCGGACTCAGTACGGTGCTTAGACCTCCACCATCCCTGCCTCCAATCAGTAGGTCCGGAAAGAGCCGGAACCCATGACAAGAAAGTGACAAAGTCTTTCCGCTCCCATAAGCAAGTATGTGCTCAGGATAAAAAGTCTGTGACCTGAATACCATCCACGGCAACAGACGGTCCTTAACCGACACGGACAGGGAAAATAGTATAATCAAGCTATGCCCCGTTGGCCGCGGTACACAACCTATTACACCCACCAATACCCGTACCATATCTCTACCCGGTCTCCAATTTCCTTTTACCATTTTATTTTGAGAGCAGTAATAATAATCACCTACTTTGAGTAACGGCAGATTACTCATGCTACCGAAAAAAACTTAAGCATAACAGCTACTCGACCTAAGCTAGTAGGACTCATAGATAGGTATATCTATACATGTAGTTTTAACAATAAGCCTGTAACATAAATGCATATCACATATATATATATATCCAATGGTTATTCAAAATAAGGGTTATGCACCGAGTCTTGCCTTGGGCTGGCGGGTGGTCAGCTATGTCAGACGTCAGTGGCTCCGAGGCTCCCTCCTGTATGAAGACCTTCTCCTCGTACTCAATCATCTCCTCGTGCTCCTGCTTGCTCGCGGTCACGAACTCTACCAACTCGTTATCTACATGCATAAAATGATAATGCAACACTTAGTAATACGGCAACAACAACTCTTAAAATAAAAATACATCTTTCAAGCTACTAAGCTAACTTTAATGACTAAGACGCTAAGTTACCTATTATTCCCACTAAACAGGTATGAAACCTTTCAAACATTATCTTAGCAACTAAAGGCATCCTTATTCTTATTATCGATTTAATATATATACTAAAACAAGGAGTACTTATCTACCATATTTCTAAACATATTCTAAGGCTATAAAAATTACAGTGAGCACATAATAATCTAATGAATCTACTGTAAAAATTTCATGGCCAAAGCTTTTACCAATTTGCCACAAAAAATCCTACAATATTAATCTAAATAATTCTAAACATTCTCAAATGAATTAATAAGCCTTAGCATCAACTCATACCTACATAATCTAATCATACCATCTGATAGACAATATTTTTAGGAGCCTAACAAAATTTATCTCACAATTTTTGGACACCCAAGTGAATTGATATTAATTTCCAAAGTTTAGCTTAGAATGTAAAATATAAAACTATTTCTATTTTCTTAGGAAAAAGAAAAGGCAATTCGGCCTCGCGGCCCACGACGGCGCGACCCGTGCGGACGCGGCCCACACGCACTGACGCATTTGCACAGAAGTCCCCGCGCTTAAATGAAATCACGCGGCCACTATGCGCGCTATTCATGCAGTCAGCAATCATGCACTAATGACACAGTAATAATTCTCCTTCACATCAGGGAGGTCCCTGGCCACCCCTGCGAGTGCTAGCGCGGCAGACGCGGCACTAGACGACCACGCTGGCCAACCGAGACCCGCCCCAGCCTAGCTAGTGGGCCGACCTGCACCTACAGCCCTAGTGCCTACACTAGCCGAAGCTACGGTGATGGTTCGATCACCCTAGAACACCGCACAGCTACTGGCTAGCACGAGAGCATCACTAGCTTACCCTAGTCATGGCTACGGTGATGGTTCGGTCAGAGATACCCCGAGCAGGGCTAGCCATGTGCGGCTGGCAGGAGGCGGCGGCGCTCCGTGACGGTGTGGCCGCGTCAGCAACACCAACGAGGCGGTAGAGGTGCAAGTGAGGCGCACAGGGTGTAGTGGAGGTGGAGGCAAAGCTTGCGATGCGATTGGTTTAACGTGAGAGGCTCTGGTATGGATGAACGCTCTCGGCATTTGCCGATGCGGCCTTAGAGGCCCGGCGGCGAGCGACTCCAAAATTGAAGCTCGTCGTGACGCGAGTCAAGACAGGGTAGGGTCAGGTGGCTAGATGACTCATAGGTGGAGCCAGAGGTGCATCGACAGTCAGCAACCTTCGTTAGTCAGTGGTCTTCGACAGTCACCAACCTTCGTTAGTCATGGTCTTCACCAGTCCGTAACCTTCATCTATAATTGACTATTATTAGTCAGTAGCCTTCGTCAGTCAGTGGTCTTCGATAGTCAGCGGCCTTGGTCACTTATGGACTTCATCAGTCGGTGGCCCTCATCTATAATTGGCAATTATCAGTCAGTAGACTTCGTCAATTATTGGCCTTCATCATCTGTTAGTGGACTTCATCTATTATTGGTTCTTAGCTGTCTTCATCACTTATTGGCCTTCGTCAGTCAGCGACCTTTGTTAGTTAGCAGTCTTAGTTAGTCATTGGCCTTCATCAATCAGCAACCTTAACTAGTCAGCGGCCTCCATCAGCAATAGACCTTCGGTGGCGACTAAACCCTTGAACCCTCTAACGCTAACATTTTCCTCTTTTTTGCAGGTCATATCGTTTATTTTTTCTGTTCGAATTTTTATAATATGCATTATCCCGATGTT
Source organism: Miscanthus floridulus (assembly GCF_019320115.1). NCBI lineage: Eukaryota > Viridiplantae > Streptophyta > Magnoliopsida > Poales > Poaceae > Miscanthus > Miscanthus floridulus. The sequence goes on along the minus strand of NC_089581.1, from coordinate 3,417,669 downwards.
ATTTGATCTAACCTTCATAGGAAGCTAGTACTTTTTATATTCACTGCTACAAATCATATATATGCCCATGTAGGTTATTAAATGGGAGCCTTCGCTAGCCATATAAAACTATAATCCTCCCATTCAAGAGCATTACTCTTCATGTGCAGAGCTTGACATTTGTTCAAGCATAACTATCATTTTTTGCAGGATGCACAATGAGTTTACACCTTTTAAATATTTTTGCGTAAATGCTTTCATTCTCATCATCGTATACATACATACATTGTATAAGTACATTGCACTGCAGGGCCCAGGCCACCTGGAAGAAGTCCCAAGAATACACGGGCACTAGGACTCTATGCATCAAAATCCTAGAAGAAGTCCTGAACCAACACAGGCACCAGGTCACGAAGCTAAGGCTTTCATGCTACCTTCACATATCATATAAATGACTAACCGTCTTTTGCAGTAAGTAGAAAGCCAGTGTCTTTCTGAGTGTCAAAAGACTTATAAGCAAGTCGATATTCGACAAAGCTATAACGCACAAACTTAGTCCCTAGAAAATACAGGGGATCAACTCAGGTGCATTTTCACACGACTTCTCCGGCCTTCAACACACGGCGTCGGCATCTTCATCCGTATCGCCTTTGCCAAGCTCTTCGGCACGATTGTGGCGGCGATATGCTACGCGTGGATGCTGCCAAGCAAGGGGGATGGCCACACAGTAGTGCCGGTGCTGAACATGCGCCGGAGCAGGATGGCTAGGTACAGGCAGGCGGCTTGGCTCCTGTATCACGTTGGGGTTGACGCCTCCGCGCTGCTCTTCGCCGATGAGGTACATCATGTGATCTTAAGCTCTGTTCGCTTGGCTTATAAGTTCGTACTTTTTTAGCCAACCAACAGTGTTTTTTCTCACCGCAAATCAGTCGACAATACTTTCAGCCATGGCTTATCAGTCAAGCGAATAGAGCATTAATGCGCATACACTCTGCCTCTTTAAGACATGAATGGCGATGGCTGGCGTACGGTATGGAGTTAGTTTCAAACAGATTCGACAACTGTCTTGGTCCCAGAGTTATTTGAGGCAGAGGCAGAGGCAAGGGCGCAAGGCAACAAGGATGGAGTATATACAGCAACACATTTCAGTCATGTCATGTGGGTGTCCTCATTTTTTTAGATGAAAGGTTTCCCCTGCTTTATTGGATAAAGCATTCAAAAACGTTTAAGCACAGCGTATTGGCGCGCCCGCCAACGTTTACGGCAAGTTCTTAGAAACACGGCCTAAAGGCCCATAGCCATATGAATGTTTTTCGGGACCGAACGCAAATTAAGATTGTCTTCTAGCAGATTAGGCGGCATCACATCGGTAGAGTCCTGCTCCGCTTCCTATCCCAAAGACTGAGAATCCAACATCTCCCGACTGGCTTGGTGCTTGGTCCGGTTACTCACTGTTTGGGAGTCCGGATCGCCAGTCCGAGCACACGAGCAAGTGGTCTACGCGCGGCAACGGTCGAGTTCAAATTCTGAGCTGACGTGGTGTAACATGATTCGTCGACGGGAGGATCCGGACCATGGTCCGGTTGGTGAGTCTGGATTCCCCGAGAGTGCATAACGGTTTGGAAATTTTAGGGGGGCTTTAAATAGACCTTGATCGGTTGTTTCTCACCCTCTTGGCTATTTGCATTACTTGCACTCATTCTAGAGCTAAGAAACACCACTCCCACTCCACTCTCTTGATTGCTAATCATCATGTGAGTTTGGGAGAGCATCCAAGTGCTTGTGCTTGTGTGATTTGCATCTAGTGGCACTTGTGATTGCATCGCTGTGGTTTTCTTGTTACTCTTGGTGTTTACTGACACCTAGATGGCTTGGACAGCGAGGAGGAGCTTAGCACGAGTTGGTGATTGTTCATGGCCATTTTTTGGTTGATTGTGAGGGGTGTTGCACCTTCCCTGGCGAAGAGCCAAAGGTAGCTCTAATACATTGCTCATGACATTGAGTTATCTCACTTGTGGTAGGTGCTTGGTGCACACTTGGAGGGTTTGGCTTGTCACGCCAATTAGCGCCCGCACCACCAAGTGTTGGTCAACACAACGGGGACTAGCTTGCTGGCAAGCAAGTGAACCTCGGGAGAAAAATCGATTGTCATCTTGTCTCCCTTATTGATTGGAATTCTTGGTATTCATCTTGATTGGATCATCTCACTTGCCCAGTGGTGGTATACCTTTCTATCTCAATTACGTTCTTGCAAACTAGTTGTACTTAGCTCTTTAGTGTAATTAGTCTTGAGGGCAAGCTTTTACTTGTGTAGTGATTAGTGTGTCTCTTTTGTTAGTTTTTGAGAGCACACTAATTTAGTGTAGTGACATAGCCTATTGTGTGTGCTAGAGATCATACTCACTAGAATTGTGGATAGGAGGCTTGCATCCCTTGTAGAGCTAGTGCCAAACTTGCTAAAGCCATTTGTTGTACTAACCTTTTCATTCAAGTGTTGTTGTAGAAAATTTTTATAGGCTATTTACAACTCTAGCCATTTAGGACCTTTCAACTGTTCTTCACCATATCAGGGGTCAGCTTCCCATCTAGAGCTAAGTTGCTAAGTGATACAACAAGCGTGTTCTAGCTGTCCGGCAATGAGCTTAACAACAGCAGTGCCTGCACCTTATCATCAAGATTTATCTTCATTGATGTCAGCTGATTTATGTGGCCTTGGAAGACATTTAAGTGTTCAATAACACTGCTGCCATCTCGATACTCTAGCTTCGCAAGTTGCTTTATCACCGAGGCTTTGTTAACTGCTGTCTTCCGCTCATACATAGACTTCAATTTCTACCACAACTCAAACGCAACTTTATCATTAGCAACATGGTGAAAAATAGTATGGCTGATGTGTAAACGGATCAAACCTACTGCCTTCCGATTCAATACTCTCCATTCTTCTTCCGTGACTCCGGTGGGTATCTTATCTTTCATGATTGGCTCATACAAATCCTTGCAATAAAGCAGGTCTTCCATCATGGGCTTCCATAGAGCATAATTTGAAGCATCAAGCTTGATCATGCCACTTGTAGTGTTGCTGTCCTCCATTGCCAAAGTGAGAGATATCACCTCCAACAATTAATTACGGCTTTGATATCAGTTTATGTTGGGATAACCACACTAACACAACCGTTAATGACAGCGGAAGCGCTTAATTTCATCACAATGCGAAATCAGCCCAGGTCATCACCTATTTACGGAAGGAAACATATGCATCACACACATATATGGAGGAAATAGCAGTAGTCACAACTGGTCCCAATCAGTTGTTATCACATCAACCTAGTGGCAGCTGATCGCAGCTGATTGCAACTGATCACAACAACACCAACAGCAGGCTCAACTAGTTGTAGCTGCTCAGTTTCAACTGCAGTCGCAACTAGTTGCAACCAGAATCGCAGAAATAACATGACACCAGATTTAACGTGGAAAACCCCCAAATCGGGGTAAAAACCACGGGACCAAGCTAGTCAAATCTTCTTCCACTATATGCTCATGTGATTACAACAAGTTTATCTCTAGATAGCACTAGAGGCAACCATATATCAAGATATAGCAAATCTTGGACAACAACAATAAGATTTGGGGTTGCTACTTAGGAAGTGGAAAGACCTCACCAATGATGATGGAACTTGGATTAGAGGCACCAAGGAAGTGGATCTGATGCTTCACAACCTTGAAGATGAATCCTTCTTGATCTATTGCAAGATCTCCTGTCTAATCTCACTCTTCTCCCTCTCTTTCTTTTTCTCTTGTTTTCTTCCCTTCTCACACACAAGGAGCAGGGCTGAACTGGAGCTGCTCTGTACTGCTTCCATGGAGTCCAGAGACTTTCTATGCTTCTCTTGTAAGTCAAGAGACAAAAACACTAGATGCACACAAGGTTGATCCATTTCCTTGAGCTGCACCTATGACATGTGGGCATGCTCACTAGGAGCATTTACTCTCCTCACCATCCACTCATGAGGAGGATTTTCCAATAGTGGTTCCGTTCGGCTGGCAGAATTTTAGCTGAAACTGGCTGAAAAAGATTGTTCCGGCTGAATTGTCGTGAGAAAAACATTGGTTCGACTGAAAAAAGAAGCCGAACAAACCGAATATGGAGTAAGCCGAACAGGGCCACTGTGGTTGTGTTCCTTGAGCTTATATGATCAATGGCACACATTATGCTACAATCAGTCAGTATTCAGGGATTTGTGCCCCTATCTGCGGGTTCCTCGTTCTTGAACGGAGCAAAAATTAAAGAAATTAGGAGGATTGAGATAAATGAGAAAGATCCTTTTTTTTTTAAGAATTCAAGAGTACTCCATGGAGGGACCAGCTCTTAGCTGGAGTTTCCCAGGATAAATCAGCATGAATGCATGATTGGGAAAGGCAATGCCATTGCGAATCCTGCCTGTCATGTTTCTCAATCAGGACCAGCCTGTTCCTAATCCCCAGGACAGGACGATCCTGTGCCCCTCCAGTCCAATCCTCCATGTGCACAACACACTCCCACGCATAGTCCCATGGGAAGGATTAAGGAAGGAAGGAAAGAGAAAATGGCCCCAATCATTCATTTCGCATACACTTCCATGTCCCAATAATCCATTAGTATTACATGATATGAATTATTGGTTCATAACATGGTCAGGTGTCCACTGTAATGTAGCAACCAGCTAGTGTAGAGGAACAGGAATCCTAGCAGCTCACTCAAGTTTCCATGCGTACAGAAACAGGCAGAAATCAGAGTACTCATCAGTGTGGAGGTCCGCAGCGGCAGTGGACAGCAGCGGCTCGGGCTTTGAAGATGAACAGTGCGTTCCTCATCTCGGTGCCAAAGAGCCAGTCGTGCGCGTCCCAGACTCCCAGTACACCTGCACCTTGAGGTGGTTGAGGGAGATGCACTCGTTGCCACTGAACTTCCACTGCAGGTGCCTGACGAGGACGTTGACGGAGCCGTCGATCTTGATGACCATGTCGACGTCGACGCCGACGCCGGCGCCGCTGAGGTTGCTGCTGCTGCACTCGATGCTGATGTCGTGCAGCTTGCCCCTGTCGTGGAACCTGGCCTTGGTGAGGAACCGCTTCTTGCTGAAGACGTGCTCCTTGCACATCAGGACGGCGTCCCGCAGCGACGGCCGCGACTCGGTGCGCCGGAACGCCTCCTTCTTGAGGTTGCCGAGGAGGAGGACGACCTCGTCGTCCGACACCACAGCGACGTAGTAGTCGGACAGCGGCTCGGGCTCGTCGGAGTACCTCGCGCTCCGGAGGTCCCAGACGACATCGACGGCCCTGCCGTCGACGTGGAACTGCTTGGCGCCGTACTTGCGCCAGAAGTGCCACGGCTGCATCTCCACCTTGCAGGCGGTGCTGCAGCCCTGCTTGGAGGACGCGCCACCGTCGGCGCCGTCGCCCCGCTCCCTGCTGCCGCCGCCGCCGCTCCCGCTCTTGTCCTTGCCGCCGCCCGCCGCCCCTTCGATGGACACGGACAGGCCGTGGGTAAGCAGGTTCCTGCACCACGTCACCGTCACCAGGCGGTCCTGGCCGGCGATCCCCGCGCGGTAGACCAGCGTCGCCGCGCCCTGCCCGGACCTGGTGGCCGCCGCGGACGCCGGGACGTCCGGGAGCTTCTCGCCCGCCGAGAAACACGAAGGGACCGAGAACAAGTCCTGCATCATGTCGATGCTGTGGCTGGCTTTTGGTGGTGGAACACACAATGCGATCCTAGCTATCTATCTATCTGATCGATCAAGGTATATATGCACCGGACTGGACCCTGAGAATGAGGTCGACAGGGTGGCTGAAGGAAGAAGAAGGCAAGCTTGCTAATTGCTATACATATAGGGATAACGATTTTCTATAAGAACACAATATAACGATCGCCAGAGCACCTTATTCTGTGTGGTCAAAATGAACACGAATGCCATAAGTGACAAAAAATTGTAGAGAATGTCAAATGATATATAATGTTACAAGTAAAATATATGAATCACGGCCTGTACGAACTAAACTGCTGGTGGTGGGCTTCCAGCAAGCCAACCCCACATGCCACCAGAACTTTGCCTCTGCTTTGCGTCCAGCGCTGCTTGCTCAGAAGCGGCTTTCTGTCGCCGAAGCAGTTCGACCTCCTTTTCCAACGCATCCATACTCTGAAGCTTTTGTCGAAGTTCCGCAACATCGACCTGAGGCATTTTGGAAATTTAAGTATGATCAGAGCAGAATAAGACAATGATGTCCAGATAAGATATTTGTTGAGCGATCTACTGGAGAAATGGGGGGCTATGTTGTGTTGGGAATAATGTACAACTTGTCATTTGTAGTGATTGGTGAAACAAAACGCCAGCATGTACCTCAAGTTTGAAACATCTGGATTGCTCAGAAGCAAGTTGGCCACGGACAGCTTGAAGTTCCTATACAAGGTAAATGGAAAAGGTATTATAGAATAGTGCACAACAGTTTAACTTCCAAATCACTTGCTCAGATTGCGTTCAATATGCCAGTATGTGACAAGCACATGATGTTAACATCATTTAGCAATGAATAACCCATATAAACATTCAACACAACGAATGCTTGATCTAAACATTAGCAGAATGTAGTTTAAAAGTAGCATCAGACCTCAGTATACTTCTAAACATAGCGGGTGTAGTATTTTAAAGAGACGGTTAATTAGAAGCTTAAATGAATGCGCATGATCAAAGAAAAAAAAAACTAGTAAAACATAAGGTAAGAAAAGATGACTTGCCTTTGTCAGCTCTGCATTTCTGGTCTCTGCTTGAGCAATGTCTTCTTTAAGTTGCACAGTTTGCAGCTGTTCCCTGCTAAGTGTTGCTTCTAGTTCCTCTTTCTGAGCTTTAAGATCTGCTATAAGCTGTTCACTTGCTTCATCATTTCTGTTATTCTGGAATTCAGAACAGCACAAGGCAAAAGAAGGATCTTGTGAGTATCCTGTAACTTGGATCATCATCATTGGTAACAGCAACCACCATCATGAACTTTGTAACAGACAAATTCTATTGTTAATACTTGTAGCACTATTAGCTGCATTGTCTTCCTTGCAGAATTTCGATTGGTACCAAATATGGACACATGTCATATACTTCTAGCCAACAAAGAAAAGTATCCTGGGCAGGAAATTACCAGGTCAGAATCGGCACTGTCCATGGCAATCTCCCGTATCTTCCCATCTTGAGAAATTTCAGCCTCAGGTTCTATGACCCTAGATGTAGTATCTGAGACAGTTTCTTCTTTTACGGTTGACTGCGAATCTGATTTCAGGCTGAGTTTAAGAGTGTAAACCTGCTCATCATAGAGAAAAGATGTTGGTAGAAGTTAATTCCATGAATGAAAATAAGATTTGAATGGCAATTACCTCGTTGCTGTATCGTCCATTGTATCCTCCAAAAGAGATGAGATAATCATAACCACTGTAATTGCTATGCACTAAAGTCATGCCCTAGAAATACCAAATTTCAAATATTAGCAGCCAAGAAAAATCATCTTAATCACTGCATGCTGCTCAAGAGATATACCTCACTGGCAAGGGGAACACGTCCTTCCACAGTGCTAACAACTGACCATGTTAGAGTTGACATGTTAAGCACAAGTGTTTCAGAAACACCTGTAGAGGTGAGTGTATTAGTTATGCTTGACATAAAAATGCAAAGAAAAATATCATGGGCCACTGTGTGGGTATGTTGAGATTGGGTGGAATCCCAACACATCCAAACAAGGTCTCATTGGTACAAGCTCTCAGGAGGCAAAATGTACTAGTAACATGTTCACACAAATTGAACTCCACAATGACCACACAGTAGTTATCAACAAGCATGTTAACATAATAAGTTAAGACATCTTACCACTTTTATTATTGCCACCCCCAACTATGTACCAGTTCTCACCAACAGTTGCTCCTGCATGGCCAGCTCTTGGGCTTGGAGTCAGACCTTGTTGTTTGGGTCTTGACCACTCCATCTGTAATTTCCAACAAAAAAAATTTAGTAGTCAAAGATAGCACAAAAAACCTTGGAGTTCCAGAAAGAAAAAAGTTTGTACCGTCTGCAAATCAAGGACATGTAGGTCATTGAAACATGTTGCATGAGACCCCCCACCAAAAATTAAAAGATAGCGGTCAGCATGGCAAGCAGCAGCATGATCTGACCTTGGAGAAGGAGGAGTGCCTCTAAAACACAAAACCAACATCGCGATGAGCTAAATTCAAAATATAGTAATACAATGTTCAGCTTAAAAAAAAATCACTCTGTTTTCAGAACATGTGCATAAACTGACCTAATGCGATTATGACACATAATGGAAGTTTAGAAACATGCTCCCTTTTACTATGACAATATGTTTAAGGCTTTTATGCTATCAATATTCGTTTCCCCTTTTGTGCCAGTATATAAAAGCTAGTTAATATTTCCATCGGTCAAGAATCGATCGAGTCAAACTGCAAAACTCCATAGCAGCAAAGTGGTGCAAACTATGTTGAAGAGAAATTACTGAGAAGTGTTAACCTAAGATTTCCTAGTCCTACATGGTCAGAAAAGCATCTCATTAACCAAAGAAAGCTTCTTAACTCTACCATATATGTGTGACAGTTAACATGCATCCCAATTATGTTGGGGACCAGTTCAAAGTAATATTTTAAGCACACATAGCAAAGATACATGAAAGCTAACAGCGTTTTTCTTCTTCTCACTAGGTGAACAACTGTGCATTAAAGGGCCATCAAGGTTGCTGTACTTACATTGCATCCACATCATCCCATGTCATGGTTTCAAGATCAAGGATGTGCAAGTCATTCAAGAGACACCGTTTTGCATCTTCACCACCAAACAAAACTAGTGTCGTTCCAACAAGAGTCACTGTTTGACCTCCACGTGAAACCTGCAGCAGATGAAACTTATATAAGCAAATGCACTTTCCTGCATATAACTGGGTAACTAATACCAAAGCAATTGAGCAATGTTATGTGGCACAATTTCTTTATTAGTCATTTCAAAATACAGACTCTAAGCTAAAATCAAGTACAGATGGAACTATAGAAGAAACCATCTGAGTAAGTGCACCAAAACAAAGATGTACATGCTCAAACATAAGATTAGCGGAACAAAAGAAATCATAACAAGAACTGGCCCTCTTAGTTCAGAGTTACAATAACCGATTGAAGAAAAATGATTACCGGTGGTTTCCCGTAAGTCTTGACAATCGACCAGGTACAAGTATGCGGATCAAATTCCTTCACTAGAATAAAACCACCAGAAACAACAGCAGAACAAATTAATGTATGACATAATAAGTAGAAGAGGTACCAAAATAGATTAAAACTGATTTTATCAAACCTGTAATGCCTTCAGATGGATCTTTTGTATGCCCGGCAATAGATAAAAATTTGTTGCCCCATGAAATCTACAAAATGGTACAGAATAAAAAGGCAACTGCCATTAACTACTGGATTCAAGATAAATGACTATGCAACAGTTGTGCAGAAGTTTACCAAAGAATGACCAGCACATGGAGCAATTTGTGTGGTTTTAGTGGAATCAGCAGATTCTGCTTGCAATTTGGCATCAACCTTGGACCAGGTCAAACTCTTCAGATCCAAAGCCTATTTTGGTATAAATTACGAAAAAGAAAAATCATTCATTAGATCAACAATATTTCATGCTGACCTGCTTTCAGGTGACATTTGAATTGCCAGTGCATTTAAACGAATTTGTTTTCCCTCCCCTTGAAACTCCTCTTTCTCACTCCTAATATTATCTTAACAATTTTGGCTAAATAATTAAAATGCAGGAAATATCCAAAAATACATAGATTTGTTTGCAATATTCTGGGGAAATAGCAATTATCTCTTTGCATAAGAGTCCAATAGCCCAACTTTGGCATAAGGAAACACATTGAAGACTCAAATTGTGGCAAGAAACACACTTTGACACCACACTAATATAAGGAAAAGGTCAAGGTTAAGGATCATGAACACAAATGGACAATTAACCCAGACAGTGTATGCAATAAGGCAGTCTGTTTAAAGATGGTTTGATCAAAAGCAGTAGAACAGCATATGCTTACAGAGTCACATGCTTCCAAGTCATAGCTAACACTAATAACTTAGGATGCATACATATGGTGTTAGGGATTGTTTTATTCAACTTCACGTACCTGAAGGTCACTAAGGTAATGTCCATTATGGTTTCCACCAAATATATACATCTTATTTTGCAAAACAGCTGCTCCATGCTACAGAAACCAAACTTCTCATTAATGCTACAAAAGTAAATAGAGAAAAACGATGGAAGAGGAATGAAGTATCTGGTGCACCTCATAACGAGGCTTCGGACGGAGACCACTGACAGATAATGGAGTCCACTCATCATGAGAACTAACAGTACTAAGGCCTTCCAGAATAACATCTTTGTCCTGAGTCTCCACAGAACTTCCATTTTCAGAAATGATTTTTGGTTCTGGAATTGATGTTCCATTTGTTGAAGCCGGTACACTCTGTGGCTCGTCTTTTGGTTTCTAACAAAAAGAAACACAGATGGATAATTTGATAAACCTGCTAAGAAAAAAAAACTAGAGAACTAGACATTGGGACGGTGCACTAAATGATAAGACCAACAGTGAACAATAGCATGACTTACATGCATCTGAATATCTACAACAGGCTCAGGGTTGAACTCAGGGACCCTAGAGTACCATCCAGGATCTTCTTCCTGCCAGAATACCAATACATCTATCAAATCTATTTGCACAGCCCCAACTTGCTTGGGACTAAAAGTCTTTATTGTTATTGCACACACTGAACAATATCATGTAATTATTCATACCTCTAAGATTTTGACAAAAAGACGCATCGCCTCCGCTGAAGGCATGCTTCCAAGCCCATGCCAGCTAAAAACACAAAATGATATAATCGATAAGTACCGTTTTCAGAATACACACTTCAACGTACAGTATTTATTTTCTGGGTATTTCCCACTATCAGCCCTCCAGTCTAACTATCCATAATCTAAATTACATGAGTATCATGGTTATTGCAGCATAAGCATCTCATTTTCTATCTTCTGGCTGGGGACCAAATCACATTTCAAATTTGGGCAAATCAATAAAATAAGCCGACAGTACATGAGAATGAACTACTCAACTCGCTGCTAGCGTGTAGACACAATTCAAGTTTTAAGAAAATCACTGAGGTTTCACTTTTTCATCATTGATAAAGAAGAACCTGCACAGAAGTTGGATCGTACTGTGACTGTGGCAAAGTGAAGTTTGATTGCAGTTTCTAGTGGTACTAACCTCGTCCATTTGCTCTGCTCCACGGGGTTCCACGCTCTTGGCTTGGGCACATTGCATGGCCCAACCGTGGCCTGGATCAAAACGAAACCCAAAATCACCAACCGAATTGCGATCATCAACCAAAGCAAATCTCTCCCGAGGGACGAAGAAGAGCAACACAATTTAATCACAACCAACACAAATTCGGCCTATCTCACGCTAGATCCACGCAATTTCACCCCCACACCCGAATTAATCGCAAAATGATAAAAAACAACGTCCGACGCGTCACCTGCTGGTGCAGGCCGTAGAGGAGGAGGGCGACGTCGTTCTGGAAGCGAGAGATAGCTGCGGAGGAGGTGGCCCCGCCGGCTCCGAACCCAGCGTAGGCCGCGGCGGCGTAGAAGCGGTCAGGGTAGGCGAGTCCGGAGCTCGCCATGGCCGGCGCTGCGCCCTAGATCTCCGCCCGGATCTCGCCTGCGCACCGGGCAACCGGCGCGAGACGGCGGGTAGGGTTTACTCCTCCGCCGGACCGCAGCTCTTCTTCTTCTTCGCCGTCGTGCTGGAAATGGAAATCTGCAGAGTGAACTCGCGCCGAGATCTGGAGGGAGGGAGACGGCGAGCCGACGCTGGCCTCGTTCCTACGCGGGCGACGCTTTAACGCTCCCCGCCGAGGTGGCCGTAGAATGGAAGGGAGACACGGAGGCAGATGCTGACGGGACCCGCCACGTGTCAGTGACAGGTAGTCCTGAGTCGGGCCCAGTGACGTGGTAATAGAGTTGCGCGTGTGTCTCCGGCCCGGTCGTGGTCGTTTCGTTTGGGCAGGCCGTGCGTTGTTTCCGTCCTCCTGCTCTGACTTCTCTGCTTCGTCCGATCCCCTCCTCCACCTGCCAGACTCCCCGCCGTCCACCGCTCGCCGCCCCCCGGCCGCCATCCAGTCGCCGGTGCAGCCGTGCAGCACCCATCCTTTGGAATTGTGTCCAGCTGCTTTGCGAAACGAGGCGCGTATACTGGGGAGCTGGAGCGAGGACGAGGAGACGAGGAAAGGATGCAGCAGCTGCAACCGAAGCAGATGCACTGGGTGAGGGCCGACTCCTCCGACTTCGGGGGCGACCGCCCCGCCCCCCGCAGGTATCCATACAGCTCCTCCTCGCCGCCGCCGTCTCGATCCCCCCTGGAGTCTCACCCTACCCCTCTAACGAAGTAACAACCTCACGATTTTGCAATTTCGTGCAGCGGGCACACTGCGGTGAGCATTGGCAAGTCCAAGGTGGTCGTCTTCGGCGGATTCGCCGACAAGCGCTTCCTCGCTGACGTATCCGTCTACGACGTCGGTAATCTAATCCCTCTCCAATTCTCCGACGGTTCGCTTGTTGTGCCAAATTTGCCTGCCGACCTCTGTGGGCAATTTTGCACACGCAGCAACTCATCTTAAGGGTTATTAGATTGAGGGATACATGATTGCGATTTTTATGGATGGAGCATATGCATTGGAACTTTGGAAGGAAGAAAGAGCTTGTCCTTACAAACTTCTGAATTCAACTTATGTTGCAGAGAATAAGCTGTGGTACACACCTGGGTGCACTGGTAATGGGTCGGATGGGCAGGCCGGCCCAAGCCCAAGGGCTTTTCACATAGCTGTTGTCATTGACTGCAACATGTTCATCTTTGGTGGCCGTTCTGGGGGCAAGCGGTATGCTGTCCACATAGCTTATCTAGCAGAATTTGGAAGCTTAGCATGAATAGTTTCCTATATGTTACTAACGATGTGGTCTTTATCTTACAGCTTAGGTGATTTCTGGATGCTAGACACCAGTAAGCCTCTATGTTTCATCAAATTGTCAAGATCCCCTTCTCTGGTTCTGTGTACACTTATTCTAGGGGTTGCTGCTACATTCATGATACTGATGTACATTCAGACTTATGGCAATGGTCGGAGATGATTGGCTTTGGTGATTTGCCGTCACCACGAGAGTTTGCTGCTGCTTCAGCCATAGGAAACAGAAAGATTGTTATGTAAGCATTATTTGATATGCACACCCCTGTCATACGTTCTGTTTTTTTTTTTTTTGAGAAAATTGACGCTCACAACACGCATGCACACTCACCCCTATGAACACACGCACGCAAACCCTACCCCTATGAGCACCTCCGAAGGACTGAGCCGGCAGATCTCGAGATTCACGAAGTCACCACAGGCGTCTCGCTGTCGACGGAGACGTCGCCTACCACTGAAAGCATAGCGCCGTTTAATCCTGGAATAAATCTAGGAAAATGCGAGCACTCATGCTAAGTCGAGGACTTGAACCCGGGTGGGCAGGTTCCACCACAAGGAGCCTAACCAACTGATCTATGATCAGTTTTGAAGAACATTCTATCTTTATTCAGGTATGGTGGATGGGATGGCAAAAAGTGGCTTTCAGATGTATACATCATGGACACAAGTAAGCAAACTGCTTCTTTATCCAATCACTGCATTTTTTCTTGAAGATGGCAAGGAAAACGTAGAGCGCTGATTTTTTGCATTCTCTATTGTATAGTGTCACTGGAGTGGACAGAATTAGCTGTTACTGGATCTGTGCCTCCTCCAAGATGTGGGCATTCCGCAACCATGATTGAGAAGAGACTGCTTATATTTGGAGGCAGAGGTGATTGTTATTTCTTGATTTTATTTGTGGGTTTCTCAAAGATTGTGTTTTATGATTCCTTTTGTGAAAGTAAATTTTGTTGATTGTTTTAATTTTTTTTGGAAATCTAAAAGCACAAACTAATTATTTTCATAATTGTCTTGTGGAAACCAAGTTATTTTCCTTGTGAGAATTTGTAGTGTGAATGTGTTATGACGGTTTCTACTTTCTAATGACTCTTCAGTTAATTCGTAATCTTTTGGCCATCAACACCCACATTTCCAATCACTTCAAATCTTCTTTGCCACAGGTGGAGCAGGGCCAATAATGGGTGATTTATGGGCTTTAAAGGGTATTACTGAAGAAGGTATCTCCTATTTATTCATATAAAATCTGTTTGAGTTAAAGGAAAGATGCATCCTAAGCCCCATAGTGCTATGTGCAACATATGCGTGGTCAGTTGATGATGGCGCCAGTCGAACTAACAGTGCACGTTGAAATAGCCTATTTGAAATTTGAATGATTGTGGATCATGAATTCATGATCAGATGTGGTTTGATGCCTTTTTAAAAAAAAAATATTGTAATACTTAAGACAATCCATGGTACATACCCTGCATCTTTCTTGTCCTGTTTGATTGCTCATGCCTTATTGGAAGTCATGTAGTTTAAGATGGCCCATCAGTATTATTTAACCTCTGAGGACAACTAAAATCACCCATTCTATTTGATGTATGTTAATACTAGTTGAAAAGTATTATTGTCAACTTTCTTCTGATTTAACTATCTAGCTCATCATTCATTTGTATTTTAGTTCAGTTAGTCAGAACCTAATTTTGTCTACTTTGGAAGACAATGAGACGCCAGGTTGGACACAGTTGAAACTTCCAGGGCAATCTCCCTCACCACGATGCGGTCATTCAGTAACATCTGGTGGACCTTATGTATGTAATTTGATCCCGCCATACTTGCATTTCTTTTTTTGGTCTCTCAGTGCACTAGTATGAAGTATTCAGTAGCTGGTATCTCATATATCATAGTATTTGTAAACTTGGGCCCCATTGGATGTCCATACTAGATATTAACTAATTATCATTGCTATATTGTACAAACCATATGCACCATTGATGTATATTTAGAACTCATTTATGCATTTTGATCTACTATGGACTAGTAGGCACTTTGTTTGAGTCCCAACCCTCTTTCCGATGAGGCCAGGGTTCTATTTCCTGCTATGATCAATGCAATAACAGATAGGCTCCTGGGTATGCCTTCGGTGACAATGCTAAAAAATATTTGTGTTCTGCAGAGTTTCATCCTTAGTTTTAAGATCTGAGGTATCAGTATGTGCAACACATCATTTATTAACTTAGGTTGGTGATGGAAGTAAATTTTTAGACACAGCTTTAGCAGAGTTTCTTTGTCATTAACTACATAAATGAAAGGGTGTAATCATTTATTTAAAAAATAATTGTCTTTATTGTGTACTGGGAGTCTTTGCAGCCTCAAATTGTTAATCAGCTAGATTATGTTGAATTTCTTCTAAAATTTTTCCATTTAAAGGTCTTGATTGCATGATTGGTTAACTGAAGATGTATAGATCTTTCTTGTCAGCTCTTGCTGTTTGGAGGACATGGAACTGGCGGTTGGCTAAGTAGATATGATGTGTACTACAATGAATGCATTATTTTAGACAGAGGTAAGATGTGATTCTAATTCCTTTTTTTTATTTGCATAGGGATTTACTGAATTGGAATGTGTGTCTTTCTTGTGGGTGTAATGCTGCATCTTTTAAAAGGTTTTTTGTTTAAGTCCAACAGTTTTTATTTCTTCAGTACAAAAAATGTTTCCTCTTATTAACATAAGATGTGGTTCCACAAGTAAACTTGTATGACTAACCTTAAGAAGGAAATTGTGATGCTGGCTGAATCTGTGCTGCTTGGGGCATGTTTGTGGTTGCTTTACACTGAGTTGTGCAATATAATTAGTTGATAGAGTCTTTAGCGAACCAGTAAGATTCTTCCAAAAGTAACTGTTATATCCTATAAATGTAATCGCTTTTAAAAAGCCTTGTCAGGCCTATGCAAACCCATTTTTCTCGTGATTAAGATAATGTAGTGTCAACTATGGATCACATACTAATGGCAATCAAGAACACTACCAAAGTTAGTATGTCTTAACTTAATGCACCTTACGTAAGTCTGATTACATCATAATACTAACCTAGAAGACTAGAAAAGCTAGTTCTGTAGATATGGCTTAAGCAGTCATCATTGATCAAGATATAAAATAAATGTCAGATAAGTCTGTGCATTCATTGCTTGGGTTATCTTTGTAGGTAGTTGGAAGGTGTTAAATATGGTTGTCAACCACATCCATTATAACCAGTGTTGGAATTAGTTGATGATGCAGCTAGTAGGTATATTATACTTGCTGCACATAATATAGCCTCAGAAGGCCAATCTTGTAACTCCGACTGATCTTACCACTGTCAACTCAATGGCGACTAACTAGGTTATTGTGGATATACTGAACACAATGCTGACAGCTAGTACCATCTCCATGATTCATTGCTTTTGTTTTAATGCTTTCATGCCACTTACTCAATCAGCACATGTATCTTTGTTGGCTGATACTTCAATCCTTGACAGTGTCTGTTCAATGGAAGCGCCTACCAACAAGCAATGAACCACCTCCTCCTCGGGCATATCATTCCATAACTTCCATAGGGTCTCGATTTCTTTTATTTGGTGGCTTTGATGGAAAGAATACATTTGGTGATTTGTGGTGGCTTGTTCCTGAAGGTATAGTCATCTCATGCTTTTCTGAAAAGGAACACTTCATTCCTATATACTTGGTATCTTGAGGGCTGCGTAGAGTGTACTGGGATATAAAACTCTGCACATAAATTCTTCAATTCATAGTCCTGCAGTCGTACCCTTTAAACTTCCATGCATGGTTCAGTAGTGAGAAGTGAGGAGTTTTGTCAATTTCCAAGATCACAAGAAAAAGGAACTCATTTGACTAATTGTTTCTATAATTTGCTGCTTTAACTGGATGTATATTAGGAAACTGTACCACTTATGATGCAGGTTCATTTACCAAATAGTATGAAATGAGTTGTTGGTTTTTTATAATGTAAACTTCCCCCTAATGCTCTTGACTTTTTGTCTTTCTCTGTGATGCTTGACGAAGAAAGATCATTTTTCCTTTTCTAAATTGCACCGTATTTTATGTACAGATGATCCTATTGCGAAACGAGACTTAGCTCCTAACATCGATTCAAACAGCAAACCTAGTGCTGTGATTGGTGATAACCAGCAATCCAACTTAAAGGTACACGCTTGCATGTGTGAGAGTTCACTTTGAAAATTTCAGGTGATAGAAAATTCTATAATTTCTAAAATATGTTTTGCAGGAGTCACAGGCTCTGGAGAATCCAATAACAGAATTGGCCAAACGACTGGGGATTCCACTTTCTGAGGAAGTTTCAGCAAGTTTTGTTGACGAAGCCAATGATAAAGAACTTGTGGAATTGTCATCTAGGCTTGCTGGTCAATCGCTTCCAGCTAGTGACCAGGTTGCATCAATTCAGGTGCTTGTGCAGTTATGCCTCGCTATTAATGTAACTCACCTGTATTTGCTTCTGAGAGAATTTTGGAATTTTGTGTGATGTCAAGGTACTTCGTGATCACTGGAAAAGTTCTCCAGCAAGCTCACTACAATTGCAGGAACTAGGACCTTTGCTGAGGGACTATCAACGTCTCATCCTGCGACGCTATTCGTATAGTTTCACTCTTCAGTCTTCCCTCTGCATCTGTTATTTGCATACTTCATCATCCACTCTTTCACAAATCTAGAAGTTGCCTGTTCAAGGAAAAAAAATCTAGAAGTTGCCTGTTAGAAATTGAATGATTTGTAACAGTTTCTGTTCTGGTCCATGGATTATTCTCTTTTGCGATAGCCTGAATTGCTTGAAATGAATGCATATTTGATGTTTTGGGGGAATAGGAGTAATTGTGAATTTTTACACTACAAAATCTTGTGAGTTTGTCTTGTCAATTATACTTTATCATGGCCATGGAACTTACATATTCATGGTTTTGGCCTGTTTGATATCAATAGGCACATAACAGTTCAAAAATAAACTGTGGCATCTCCTGTCAGGTTCTTTCTTGTGGTTAGTTAGAAATTGAGCATGTGCAGATAACTTGGTTGTTGCCAGAGGTTGATATGCCTGAAAATGATCATTCTTCACTATCCAATCATCAACTTCTCCATTAAAGCAAAGTATTTGTTAGCAATATTTCTGCGTCGATCATGATTTCATTTTCTTTTTGCAACAAGTGCAGGGGAAATCCATTGCCAGTTTTTCGTGAAATGGAAGCTCTTCGTTTTTTCCATTTGAAAAGTGTTTCACAGGTATGCATAGTAGTGCATACAATCTAGTTGTCCAACACAAACGACCAGCAGTCAATTGAGAATATCTTTACACAATACGATCTCTTCTTTTTCATTCTCCTACTTATCAGTTATAGCTATGTTGTACCTGTGATATATCACAGTTGCGCATGGATGACATTCCGGTCTTGTTGAGCGAGTATGGAAGGCTGCTTTCCCCATGAGATGGCATCTTGCAAGTTGTGCCCTTTTGCTTGGTAGGTGCTTTTGAACATAACCGTTGTGTCAGACTGTTAGAACATCGTTTTCTGCTTGCAGTGCCAAACTGTTTCAGCTTTTGGTCTCATATCAACTTTACTCTTTGCTTCAGGTTCTAACAGAACATTGGCTTCATGCAATTTGTGGAGAACTTGCGTGCCTGACAAAAGCACACCCGTGGAGCCATTCCTTGCCATCAGTTAGTCTGTTAGTGCAGGTCATAGTCGCATCAGTGATAGCGCACTGAACTGAATTCCTTTTTCTTTCGAGGACTGGGACGCGCACAATTTCGTGCAGCCTGGCTGGGCGCTGAATGGCCATCAACACGTGGTTAGACCTAGGCGAGGAGCTGAGGCGGCGTGGCAAGCCGTGCATGGTCGCGTGGAATTCCAAGAAAACGGGGTTTGTGTGAGGTTGGAGCCTGGAGGTCAGCGGCACATGTTTTCGGTTTTCATTCACCTGCGCTACATCTGACCAAAAGGACGCTCCATTGCATTTTACTATACTAAGGCCCCGTTCGTTTGCAAAAACAAGCCAAAGCTGAATTGTTGTGAGAGAAAAACACTGTTTCGGTCGAAAAAAAAAAGCTGAACAAGCCGACTTTTAAGGTAAGCCGAACGGAGCCGACTTTTAAGGTAAGCCGAACGGAGCCTACCTTTTGTTTAAAAGTAATGCACATCTCGCTTTTCAGCTGTCAATCAATTTCAACTTTAATTAGATTTATAAAAAAGTATGGTATCACTAAATAGTTTTTTTATAAAAATATATATTGTATGATCAATTTAATGATATTGTTAGTATCGTAATAAATATTAGTTCTTCTTTATATATATTTGATCACATTTAAGATTAGTTGACTTTTAAAAAACAATATGCATATTTTTTTAAAGAAAAGTGAAGGGCGACCGTGGTGGGATGTGTCATGTGCAGCTGATGTGTGGATACCAGGCGTGTGGATAGAATGATAGGGTGGTCCATGTATCAGCTGAACATACCGCACCATGTTCTCGTAGGATGGGTCTCACCGATTTTTTTTTTCGACCACTGGCCGCTCCTGCTCAGCAAGTACAAGTAGAGCCGCCGGTCGCACATTCAAACGCATGTGCTCGTTGCCGCTGCCCTCGCGTTGTACAGAAAAAAGTGCGGAAAACGCCGTCTTCAGCTTTCCAAACGACACTACTGGACTTTCGTACAAGAACAGCTAGATTCATGCAAGAATTCCGTAAGAAAGCATTATACGGTTTCGCACGATCACGCGTTCTGGCTCTCCCCGTGCGTACCTGGCATTTTGTATGCCTTTGGTAACATAATAAGAGTACTCTTGGCAAGGCTTCTATGGGCTCTGGATCCTCTGAACCAGTACTGTAGCAGGAGCCTTTTTCTCTCTCATCCCGATGAGCTCGGAAAAAACACGTTTTCTAGTTCATTCGGCTTCGGCTCCTTGGTACACTGTAGCATGGAGTCGGAGCAACCCTGGTCTAAAGTTCAGTTGAACTAGCTCGGCCGGACTACGGAGTACTGTTTGCAGGTGACGGTTCGTCAGGCCCAAGTGAGCGTGGCCCAGTCCTCCCTGTCGCAGGCCCAAGTAGAGCCGGCGTCCGTGCTGGCAGTTCCAGAACCTTCCTCAGATGGGATCGTGAGTCGCAAGCCAAAATTAGAACGCAGTTTATACAACAGAATTAAGATCCAGCAACTTTCACTCTTCTTTTGCCTCATAGATCACAGATTATATTTTTTTTTTATAGAAAGACAAATCACACATTTGTCGCTGTCATCGCCGTCGCCGCTGCCATGGCCGGCGCGGATGCGGGGCCAGGGTGAGCTCGTCGGTCGCCGTCGTCGGCGTCGGTGATCACTGGTGAGAAAGAGAGAGGAAGAAAGATAAAAAAAAAATTTATATATTATTTTTTTTCTAAAACACATGCGCGTTGAAACCACCGCCAGCCCCACCCGGCGGCTAGCGGAAGGCGGGCGGGGCGCGCACCCGGGATTTCCATTCCGCTCCCACCCGAGCCCGACCGCGCCGCGCAGCCGGCCACCCAGCGGAGCCGCCCCCACTAAAAACGAGGGCCTGGCCGCCGCCTCGGCCGCCCACTCCCACTACGCCTCTCCTCTCCTCTCCCCAGCCTCCACGCCGCGAGGGTGACGGAAAGCGACGCGGCGCGGCGCGAGTGCGAGCGAGGGAGGCACAGCACCAGGACCCTCGTTCGCCGCCGCCTCCGATCTCCGCGAGGTACCTTGCCTCTTCCCCCGCTCTCCCCTCGTACGCCTCGGTGGTTTTGTAGGGTGGTAGGATCTCTCTCCGCTCTCCAGCCGGCGTTCCACCCTAGGTGGTGGGGTGTTTGGTCTGGCCGCTCGACTCTCGGGAGTCTAGTGGATGGATGATGGGATCTCGCGTTCTGTTCTCCAATTTTTGGGTTTCGTTAATCCCTAAGAAGAAGAAAATTACTGCTACGGGGCGCTGTTGCGTGGGTCGCTTGAACCGCATCAGATTTCGGTTATTTCCGCATGTAATTCCTTCCCATCTTGAGGAGAAAGTAGATACTGGAGAACTTTGAGATTTTCTATCCTGGGGTGGTGGATTTGGGGGTTTATGGGAGGGGCCGTTAAGGGGCTGTGCATCTCCAGTGAACCCCTCTCCTGGTTTGGCAGTTCTTCGCCGGGGAACTTTTTTTAAAAAATAAATCATCAAGCGGATTGTTCTGTGAAGTTTCGGCAGAAGAAATAAATTAAATTAAAAATAACCGATGTGTGGTTTACTGATTCCCGTGGAGCTTCAAGTGAAGGGCGGGGAGCATTAGCGATGCCTGCCTTTTTCATACCGCTCCGTAGATCAACCTACCCCTTCTCATGGAGGGGATGGACTGCATGTGCCCATTCTCCTCCTTGGTAGCGATACCACTGGGATACATCAGCAGGTGCCTGTTTGTGTGTCTATGTGTTAGTAGTATTACCTATGCATTGTGAACAAATAGAGTCGGTTTATGACGTTTGAGATTTTTGACCAGGAGATGGATTTGGTATTTATGGAGCATGTTGATCTGTGCGCATGTTCAGTGAACCTCTGGTAGTTCTTGTCCAGGGGATTTTTACAATAAATCATCTATTGGATTGTTCTGTGAAGTTCGGAAGAAATAAATAAAAAGAACCTATGTGTGGTTTACTGATTTCCCTGGAGCTTCAAGTGAAGGGCAGGGAGCATTAGCTATGCCTGCCTTTTTCATACCGCTCCACAGATTAACCCTGACCCTTTAGATGGAGGGAATGGATGGCATGTGCCCGCTCTCCTCCTTGGCAAAGATACCATTGGGATACATCAGCAGCCCATGTGTGCCTCTATGAACTGGATTAGTAGTATTACTATGCGTAGTGAACAAAGGGATTGGCTTATGAAGCGTGGCAGAGGAAGCATGACTTTATCTCATATCTTTGTGTGGATATTAAATTGGTCGTTGCTCTGTAAATCTAGGTAATTTTCGTGCCAATGTCAGTAATTTGTTTAAAAATGGTATTTTGGTTCTGATTATCTGGATTCAAGCATGGCACTGTATGACTTTCAGTGTCGATTATTTGTTACTCTGCTGCAAGCTTTTCCTGTTAGTGTCTGGCAAGATACTTTTTTATATCTAGATGCCTGAGAATAGCTTCCTGGTCTCAATTGTTGCTTTGTGTTTTATAAGGAAAGTGCGATAGTTCCGTAGTTGCTTAATTTAGGCCAAGGTGGTTTTGATAACTGACCATGTTCCTCCCCTTGAATTTGAAGGTTGCCAGGTTTCAAGATGTCGACCAGCACATTTGCTACTTCCTGCACGCTGTTGGGCAATGTTAGAACACAGGCCTCCCAAACAGCGGTGAAGAGCCCTTCATCTCTAAGCTTCTTCAGCCAAGTTATGAAGGTTCCAAGCCTGAAGACCTCCAAGAAACTCGATGTCTCTGCGATGGCTGTCTACAAGGTGAAGCTTGTCACTCCTGAAGGTCAAGAGCACGAGTTTGATGCTCCAGATGACACCTACATCCTTGATGCGGCCGAGACTGCCGGTGTGGAGTTGCCATACTCGTGCCGTGCTGGGGCTTGCTCCACCTGTGCTGGCAAAATTGAGTCTGGTGCGGTTGACCAGTCGGATGGATCCTTCCTTGATGACGGGCAGCAGGAGGAGGGCTATGTGCTGACATGTGTCTCCTACCCAAAGTCCGACTGTGTCATCCACACCCACAAGGAAGGTGACCTGTACTAGGGCTAGGGCTTTTCAATTTGGCAAGGGACCAATTGCTCTCAAGTGTGTTGTCAAGCAAGCTCCATCTGCCCTACCAGTTGTGCGAACTGTTTGGCATCAAACTTTTGTGGTTGCTGTCTTCTATGTTCTGCTAGTTTATGTTCGGGGTCGGTGCATTAACACCCTGTTCGCTTGATGGGAGGAGGAGGGGGTTGGTATGGTGACGTGTGCTCTTGTTGTTCCGTGGTCTATTTTGATGGAGGGATGTGAAACATTAAAATTTGTTTGGCCCACAATGGTCCCGTTTGCACCGCTGAAAAAACAAGCCGAAATACTGTTTTGGTTGATTTGTTGTGAGAGAAAAACACTGTTTTCGCTGAAAAAATAAGTTGAAAAGTACGGATTATAAGATAAGCGAATAGGTCGAATGTTTTACCTGAAGTTAGTTGATGCAGGCGAAAGGATCTTTTTTTTCGTGACTTCTATGATTAATAGGAGGGCATACAAATATGGGTTGAATTGGGCTCAGACAAATATGGGTTGAATTCAGGGCATCTATACATCAAATATTGGGAACCCATGGGAATACTAGCTAATCAATAAAAAACTGATGTGATGCCATAATAGTATAATTTAATGGCTTTTTGTTATGTTTGGAAAAGTGTTGAAGTTATTGATTCTGAATGTCACTGCGGCATGCTGGCACCCGTTTAGTTCCAAACACTTGTGTCATGTGATACCTGTTTGCCAAATTGTAGCGTGTTGTTGCTTGGTCTGGATGCACGCGCAACTGCGTACGGATGAGAACAAAAATGCATGACATGCTGAGCCACAACGACCGAAATTCAGTTTTGCGTGCAAGACATGCTTTCTGTGCCAAGAATCTTGAATTTCTCATTGAGCGGGGATGCTTAAGGCAACAGCTCGCTCGTGTCATCTCTGATAGCGAATGCTTTGGTAGGTGGCTGATAGCAGTGGCAGATTTGAACTGGTGGACTGCTTGCGTTTGGCTCCTGTCCTGTCTAGCCCAGTTGAGGACGACTTGGGCCCTTGTTGTCCTGCCTTGGAGTTGCACTAACGACGGCAATTCACATGACCTAATTTTCCTTAACTAACTCTCAAATTTGATTCATTTCATGTGCCGTTATATTTTCCCAGATTTGATTCATTTTCTGTGCCGTTATATTTGATGGGCCACAAATAGGTAACTAGAATTTAAGAGAACATAAAAAACTGTGAACTTAATACCATATCGAGTCTTCTGCCCATAGGGAAACCGACCAAATAGCCAATAGTGTATGCAGATATTGATAGATACATAGGTAATGTTACGCACAGATGACAGAACAGCTGTAGCCAAAACCAATACATTGCTCGCACACTAGTATCGACATATCACTGGAAGCAGCACCATCTGGATCACTAAAGCAGGGCATTTGAAAGGCAAATGCTTAGTTGGATGTACTCTTTCCCTCATACAATCATGCTCGCAGAAACTATATGTATTTCACAAAGACACTCAATAATGCAGATCTCAACAGCTTGACACACTAGGAAAGGCGCGGCTGAAAGCTCAGAAGCATTTTCGGTGGACGATAGCAGGGCCAGATTGGCGCGGCTGAAAGCTCAGAAGCATTTTCGGTGGACGATAGCAGGGCCAGATTCATCGTACTCTTCCTTGGATATCCACATCTGCAACAGGAAAATGATTGGAGTAAGAAGCCTATACTGTGAGAAACAATACTTCAAAATTGAACGGAAATTAGTTCGTATTCATAACTATGGCAACAATCAAAATCACTGGAACATTGCCATTCACAATTTACTGATTTAGATGTGTTCACATGCACTTGTCAATTTGATTGATTGTTGGTTTCACTTAAAAAAGGAAGATGGTCAAAAGGCACCTAAGAAACCATCTCCATGATAAATGCTATGACAGCAAGGAAAGGGCCATGTTAGTAAGTACCTGCTGGAATGTGCTGAGCGAGGCAAGGATTGAACCACCAATCCAAACACTGTATTTTCTCTCTGGAGGCGCCACTACCTTGATTTTCATACTGCTCGGTGCAAGGGCAGTAATCTCCTTGCTCATCCTGTCAGCAATGCCAGGGAACATGGTTGTTCCTCCACTGAGAACGATGTTGCCATACAGATCCTTCCTGATATCAACATCACATTTCATGATAGAGTTGTAGGTGGTCTCATGGATGCCAGGAGCTTCCATCCCAATCAGCGACGGCTGGAAAAGCACTTCTGGGCATCTGAACCTTTCCGCGCCAATTGTGATGACCTGCCCATCAGGCAACTCGTAGCTCTTCTCGACAGAGGAGCTGCTCTTAGCAGTCTCGAGCTCCTGCTCGTAATCAAGGGCAACAAAGGCCAGCTTCTCCTTTATATCTCTTACAATTTCCCGTTCTGCTGTTGTAGTGAAGGAATAACCCCTTTCTGTGAGGATCTTCATTAGGCAGTCAGTCAGATCACGACCAGCAAGATCCAACCTAAGAATAGCATGAGGAAGCGCGTATCCCTCATAGATTGGCACAGTGTGGGTCACACCATCACCAGAATCAAGCACAATACCTGCACAAGAGTACAAGACATAGGTAGTAGAATGGGGTCAGATAGCCAATGACGAGAATCAAAGATGAAGTCCTAGAAAAACTCATCAGTTAATAGGTGAAAATGAACACGTGCCTGTTGTGCGACCACTGGCATATAGGGAAAGAACAGCTTGTATAGCAACATACATTGCTGGTGCATTGAATGTCTCAAACATAATTTGGGTCATCTTCTCTCTGTTTGCCTTTGGGTTTAGTGGTGCTTCTGTCAGCAGAACTGGATGCTCTTCAGGAGCAACACGCAGTTCATTGTAGAAGGTGTGGTGCCAGATTTTCTCCATATCATCCCAGTTGTTCACAATACCATGCTCAATGGGGTACTTCAAGGTCAAGATACCTCTTTTTGACTGTGCCTCGTCACCAACATAGGCATCCTTTTGGCCCATTCCAACCATCACACCCGTGTGGCGAGGGCGGCCAACTATACTAGGGAATACTGCTCTGGGCGCATCATCGCCAGCAAAGCCAGCCTGCAGAGAGGAGAAACATAGGCTGGTTATTCTGCAACAACTCCTTTTAAAGGTTTCAGAGATTAATGAATGAACAGATAGAATGAGCATCGAACCTTGACCATTCCAGTGCCATTGTCACACACAAGTGGCTGGATATCCTCACCGTCAGCCATTGATCAGCACAGACAATCTGAATTCAGAGACCATCTCAAATATTCACTTGTGAAAGCACAAAATTTTGGACCTAGTTCATGCTAGATGGCTTGGAAATTTAAGTTAAGATTGATAAGGGAAAAACCATATAATTTTCAGGTACATGATGACAATTAAGAGCAATTTGTGATAGCCAAGTAAAAGGAATGCAAGGTTGTATTTAGCAGGCCTTAGGTCAAGTTGCAGCAAGATTATTACCATTAATGAATCTTTGAACAAGGACCAGCTGGTAAATAGGACTAACGACTTGGAAAAACATATCACACTGCGATCAATCATAAAGTGGATTTATTATGCTCAGTATACTAAAGAGAGCTATATAAGCTGGCATAAGCTGTCCTGTCAGGCAGAGACTTGCTCACCCATGTGCTACTGAGCCTAACAAAAATGAATAAAACTACAGCTGTACTGGATCAGAATTATTGCTGTTGCTGCACATCCAGCCTATAGCTGGATAATTCATTTAGCCATAGACTATGGGAGTCTAAAGTCAGTGTGCCAGCAAGAAGTCAGTAGTGGCGCCCATCATTCCGATTCCAACTAGCAAAAAGTTATCAACTGGATTGTTTATGCCAAAATGAAAGGGGGGAAAAACAATAGCAAGGCTGTTTGACAGATTGAGCTGTTTAGACCAAGATAACCTGACAAAGATTCAGGTCAGGGTTAGCAGTATTTGACATGAAGATACATATTTTTATTAGTTAGGATTAGGAAAAGCTAAGTAAGGTTTGCCCAATAAAAGCTCAGTAAAAACCCAGTTAGGCCGCCAAGAAGATCACAAGTATGAAGCACTGGGTGGGATCTAAACCAACCCGGCCTCAAGATTTACAGAAACTATTGTAGGCTAACGGCCATTCACACGATTAGCAAAAACATCCAACTGAAAACATTTAAGTCAATTCATTTCCCACGAGTATCCTCCAAGTAACCGACTTGGCACACCAAAACCAGCACCATGATATGAGATCTAGGAGCATGCACCTCCACCGCATATCAAATCCATTTCTGTTCCCGAGGATCCGGGTATGACACATGAAATTGTACTACTTTTTCCCCCTCTTAATCGAAGGGGGCGGAAAACACTAGCTAACACGTACTGCTTATTACAGGATCCGATCAAGCAAGCAAGATCACTGCTGCATATTCGGACATACTGCATAAACTCTTCAAGAATTGCAATTGCGCTGGCTCTAATAACGAAGACCGATCCAAATACAGATGCAATCGCACGCTAGGACTGAGAAGAAACCGCCTCTAATCTAATCTAAGACTAAGAGAGCAAAGGCACCTCTCAGGGCATGGTAGGATCGCTTACCAACAGAAGGATGGAACCGAACCAGACAACTAGTTGATGCACAAATCGACAGCACTTAGAGAGGAGCAGCGACTGTGGACGGCAGGAGCGAGCAGAGGTGCGGTCGGTCGGTGGTGGATCCCGACGGGGAGAGCCGGAGAGGAGACGAGGAGGGCGCTGCGGTGAGGTGTGCGGTGTGCCGGTGTGCCTGCTCTCCTCTGCTCTAGAAGGGGAGAACGCCAGAACGGCGTCCATTTCATTTATATGCGCGGCGACAGTTAGCAGAAAAGGCACGGGGGCAAAGCCAAAATTCAGGCGAAAACCATCCAATTTGACCGCCGTTTTTTGATTCTATAACTGCTTCCAAACAAATTGAGGCCGAATTTCCTACTCATGTGGCCGTGTGGGCAAGATATAGGTTCCTGCCTGCTGTAGATTTGTGAAGCAAACACCTCACAAGGCCTTTTTTGCATTATTATATGTTCGCATCACTGACTTTGTTAACCAGCAACATATCAGGTGCAAACCAATCAACCATTATAAACTTGAAAACTATCAATTAGGACCACTAGATGTTGATCCAATGGATGAGGTGAGGGGGCTTAAGCGCAAAAAAAAAGACCGGCGGGTGGGGGTTTAAGCGCAAAAAAAATCCCACCTTTCACCCTATCCATTGGATGTGCATCTAGTGATCCTGATTAGTAGTTTTCAAATTTGCATAAGTTGATTAGTTTATACCTGATACGTTGCCCTGTTAACAGGCCGATCACCACGATTTTAGCCCTGTGTACGAGTTACCTTGCGTGATCTTCTTTTTTGACTAGGGGGGAGGGGGGTGCTCGTCCACCTCACACACTTCCTCTCCCTCCTTCACTTCTTTTTTTCTCTAGGAGCTCCATGGGTTTTACGCTAGTAGAAGGGGCTCTATGAGTTTTTCTAGCGCGGGCATTCACTCATGAATCCAGTTATGTTGATTTCGAGTTTTTCTTTTTTGCTAGTACCATTGTACATTTGGTTTACCGTCCTACCATCAAATACAATTAGTTAGTGTTTCATTGTCCTGTAGAACTACCTATTGCCAAACACTATAGCACCTAAAATGGTGCATGAAACTTTTTAACGGAATTATAGATAGAGAATACAATCATTTATGTTTGAGCTCGAACAAAAACTTGTACAAGGAGAAATGTCAAAGAGAAAATTGTATCTTTTTATTTCTTTTTTATAATAAGAAACCAACACTTGAATAGTTGCGAGTGCGTGTGCCTGATCCACAACAAACAACTATCCATATAGGTATACTTTGTTCTTCTTTCTTGCACAAGTTTCTTTTTATTCAAATTTAAAATTTGCATGCACACATAGATAGTTGCACCCTTCACGGCTCTATCCATCCTCTTTTTCTGCAGTAATTTTTCATAAAGGTATTAGCTAGAAACAGAACAAACTGTGATTAAGCACTAGGATTAGAAACTGATTGTTAATTTTCATTGCAAAAATAGACGGATCAGCAGGATACTAATTACTTCCATACACTACCGCAAAACATAGTAATTCCAAGAACAGAATTAGAGCAATCCATGACATGCCTGCATCAGGCGCAGTCCTTAGATTTTGGTGACATTGAGCAACACTAAAAATATGGGCCCCTTAATATAAACATCAAAATATTTGAC
Organism: Miscanthus floridulus; assembly: GCF_019320115.1. Taxonomy (NCBI): domain Eukaryota; kingdom Viridiplantae; phylum Streptophyta; class Magnoliopsida; order Poales; family Poaceae; genus Miscanthus; species Miscanthus floridulus. The sequence continues at coordinate 3,388,631 of NC_089581.1, read as the reverse complement.
ATGCTTGTATGCAGTTCTAAAAATATGCTCCTAGTAAAAACATCAACATAAAATTTCCTACAACTTTTGTATTCACCGGTCATCTACTATTTTTAATCCAGGCTACAACATATTCAGTCAGATCTGAGAGAGTCTGCAACACAACTTCAAAATTCCATAAGTTCTGACATATCCAACCTCTGCACTACTGAAATTGTAGATAAAAAGAATATCTACAGACCTTTGGTACTCTGGCTCACTTAAAAGCGACAAAAGTAGAAGGCAAAAATGAAATTGATTTGCTCACTTACCTAAACATGATCTCAGTCTATTCTTTTGTGGTGCCTAGACCCAGACTAGAGGCCAAACGTGGGGAACAGAAGGGAAATCGACTTAGTAATTCCACATATTCATGAGTTTACTTGTTGGTTGTTGTATGCTTGCTCCCACCTTCCGACCAGGAGCCATGGTGCTCTGACCTTGAGTGGGGGGAGGGGGGCGCGGATTCTAGAGGGGGAGCGAGGGGGGTCGCAGCTTCTGACGGACGGCGCCTGCTGTGTGGCTCGATGTGAGGAGGGTGGAGTGAGGAGCCAGGGCCTGGAGGAGCGGCGCCTGGAAGTCACAGTCGGGCAGAGTAGGCGTCCTAGAAGGCGCCGCCTGCTGCGTTGGGTTAGATAGAGCGAGGGGCGGCGATTTGGAATCAGGGGGAAATAGCAAGCGCGCGTCGTCGACGGGAGAAGAAATAGCGAGCGCGGAGGTGGCGGGAGAGAAAAAGATGGCGGTAGATGAAAATTTTGGGGTTTTCATGGGGAGAAAGAGGGAGCGCGCGGCGTCGGCAGGAGAAGAAGCAAGCACGATGGCTTTCATTGGAGAAAGAGAAGGCGTGCGGCCTCGGCGGGAGAAGAAGCGAGCGTGGTGGCGGCGAATGAAAATTTTGGGGATTCAACAAGCTAGGGTTCGGTGGGACTGCTGGGCTAAATGGGCTAGTCTTTTAGAATATAAAAATCGACGATGGAAAAGAAAAAATGTTTTTGAAAATAAAAAAAATGAGGACAAAAAGGGAAAATATTGAATTCGTTTTTTAATAGAAAAAATTTAGGATGGAAACCAAAAAATGTTTTTGAAAATAGAGAAAATGGGGATGAAAAGAAAAAAAGGTTTATGAAAATAAAAAAATGAGGATGAAAAAGAAAAAATATTGAAATCGTGGAAAAATATGCATGTGCGGTCGATGGGATTTCAACCTCTAATTTATGGCCTCGTGTGTAGCTCTTCAAATCACTCCACCTCAAAGCCATTTAAGATTAAATAGATGATATTTTCCCATAGTATTGACTTTTCTAGACATTGTTGATCTCATCGAGATATAGAACATTTAGTTTTGGTCATTTATCAATCCAAGGTAGTTTGGACAATTAAAAAATTGTAATTCAAAATATTATACGTGTTTATCATCTTAAAATTCACATCATAAATTGTGACGATTGTCTATTAGCAGGCCATGACAAATTGCAAGTCGTCGTAATATGGAAATCCTTCCGTTTACGACGATTGCTTCTAGATCTTAGTGACGGACACATAATTTTCATCGTAAAGTCATACTCTCAACAAATAACGTCGTAAAACATAATGACTTAGCGACGAATTTAGCTGTCGTCACGAGGAAATCGTCATAGAAGGTCATATTTCTTGTAGTGGTTGTGCACGGATGTCAAACGCGTGATCTTTGATGAGGGCAACTTTAAAGGATGTGCTCTCACGCTCGAGGATCGAATCGGTATGTTTCCATGATTAGTGTGCCATGGTCCACCTACAGAGTCTGATGGAAAATCATATGTTGCACATGCGGGGTTGACTGGCAGAAGCAGGCGACGGGGCGAAGCACTGCCGCACAGACAATTCCAATTTATATTTTTCTGTGCGCTGCAAAGAAAAAACTAATATCATAATAATTCAATGCTTCAGTTGTAAGGAGTCGGAGACCAGCTGTAAGAAGTGGATGCACATCTTAGGCTTGAAAATCTTTTGAATTGGTAACCACAGCTCGATGCTCATGTAAACATGTTTTTCTAGTCGAACTATTATGATATTGGATTTTAAATTTAAAACATATTTTATATGAAGTGGTCCGCATGTTTGCCATTTTATCTTTTGGGTTTTTTTTATCACGCCATTGCAATTTTACAAGTTTAGAGATACGCCATTACAATTCGTCTATTTAAAAAACTGCTATTATAATTTTATCTCTCACTCGTCCGTGCCATTTTGTACACATACAACGTATATGGCCTAGTGTGAGGCATGTATGCCTACACAAACGCATATGGACGTTACATCCCTCTTCCTCCGTTAGAGTAAGCTCGCCGTCGCTCTCTACCACGTCGTCGCCGCGCTGGCCGTCGACGAGCTCCACGTCGCACAGTGCCGGCCGCGAGCGAGAGCCGCTTCGCACACGGGACGACGAGTGCAGGCGTCCTGGCAGCACTACTGTTCGCACTCTGACTTAGGGTTAGTGGCGCGCTGCCGTTGCCCCTTGTCCTCTGCAATACGGTGCGCCTCGTGCTGGTCCCCTGCTCACCGTTCTTGTTCCAGTTGTGGGACGTGTGCGCCGCCACGTGCGCAGCCGGGGTGGTGGAGGTGGCGTCCATGGCGGATCCACACCATCGCGGTGGCGCACGTGCTCAACCGCCAGCGCGAGTTCCCCGCCGCGGCCGCCATCGACAACCTCGTCGTCATGTCCATCAGCACAGGGACGTCCAGCATGGGGTCGCGGGGCATCGGTCGACCATCGCGGCGCACCTGTGCTTGAGCGCGAGCCTGGTGCTGGGCTACGCGTCGCGCTCCGACAAGGCGGCCACCGCCCGCGACTCCCTTAGGGCTTAGGCCGAGGATGCGCCTGGACGTGGCTCGGGCACGCGGGACGGCGAGCTTGGTCTTGGCGAGCGACAAGCGTAGGAGCGCTGCTGGGGGGCTCAGCAAGTGAGACGGCGAGCTGCAAGCGTAGGCGACTCGGGTGGCTTGGCGTGCGCGACGGCGAGCAGCAAGCGTAGGCGTGCTAACTTGGGTGGCTTGGTGTGTGCGACGGCGAGCAGCAAGCGCAAGCGGACTGACTCGGGTGGCTTGGCATTCACAACGGTCGCACACGGGACGACGAGCGCAGGTGTGCTGCTCCAATGGCTCGGCGCGCGTGAGTGCGTGCGGCGATGCCCTCTTTCTTCTTCCACCCTCTCTTGCCTACATGCTTCGATGGCGTCTACGGAGCTCCCACATGCCAACCATCACCTTCATATCCTCCAACCCCGTGCTCCTGTGCATTTAGGAGGTAGGAGCTCGCCTTGGGAGGAGCTTGGCGAAGGGGACGGATGGGGCTCACCCAGGGAGGAGTCATGCCACGCCACCGCAGAAGGCCGCTGTGTCACGGATGGGGAGGAGCTCGCCCAAGGACAGCGCATGTCCCATGCCCTCACTTGCTCCATTCAGCACCACAGCCTTGTGTGTCGCGGTCGACACGTACCCCGCCGTGTGCCATGGTCGACACCACCACCAAGGCCTTCGACCGCGTGCTCGTCGTGAACCTACACGAGTTCCCCACAGCGGCCACCATCAACAGCCGGCACGAGTTCCCCGCCGACACAGACCGTGGGGCAGATCCCCGCAGGGAACCCCGTCGCTCTTGCGCGCCACGGCATAGTAGCACGCGGCGTCGATGCGCACGTCGCGGAGAGCAGCGATGTCGACCATGGTGAAGGCCGTGGCGTCCGCACGACGGTAGACAGGGTCAGGAGCAACGCCGAGCGCGGCATCCGCGGCGAGGCGAAGCAAAGGTTCTGTATGGCACGCAGGCCGCCACTCACGCGCAGGTAGCGAGCGCTCGTCCGCCACGGGCGCGCTGGTTCCGACGGAGGAGGCGGAGGACTTAACGTCCGTATGCACCCATATGTGCCTGACGGTGGGCCCATATACACTAGATACGTAGAAAATTGCATGGACGAGTGAGAGATGGAATTATAATGATAGTTCTTTAAATAAATGAATTGTAATGGCGTATATTAAACTTGTAAAATTATGATGACATGGATAAAAAAACTTTTATCTTTACCTGGCTACCCTGTGCCTGTATAGTCCATGTGCATGCGACCGCAAGAAGCTCGGCTTGATGCAGAAATCATCCGGAACGAGCATGCGGCATGCGGTTTGGCGGCTACAAGCGCGTCATGGAAAGCAGGAGCCTGACAGCCGTGACAGCTCGCGGTGCCCTGGCCACGCTCCTTGTCTATGTGTGTTGGCTAGTTTCTGAGGAGGAAACCGCTCAGCATTCATAGTTTTGAGTCTCTAACGGGTCCACCAGTCAGCCCGGTGGGACTTCGGTCCCAGCCTCGCAGGAGCGTGCATGGGAACTGAATTTTTTACAATTTGATCTTTTTTAAAGTTTCTCACAAATAGACCTTTGGCAGAAAGAATCCAGGAAATGGACCCTTAGCTCGGAGCCATTGGTGTTGTGCACCGAGCTCGGCGCCACCGTCACTGGCGCCGAGCTCCTGGGCACGGGAAAATGACCTGTTAGGGGGCTCGGCGCTAGTCACTCTGGCGCCGAGCTCCCTGCATTTAACCCTAGGCCAACCTTCTTCCCCGAGCGTTCTTCCTCTTCTTTCTCCTCCCTCTCGGGTTTTTCTCTCCCCACTTCACCCTACCTCACGAATCGACATATTGGACCTTGAAAACCTTGATTTGATCCGTAGATCTTCGAGAGCAAGGTATACTCGCTCACCTCCTTCTTTTTTCGCATCGATTCGATATATATTAGTCAGATTTTTGAACCTAAGAATCGTCATCACTTAGTGTTTCATTGTATTCCTCAATATATGTATTATACAACCATAGGTTGATTCCAATACGTGAAAAAGCTAGCAAACCAAGCCGCATGTAGTTATGTTATGGGTTCATTATTGTGGATGAAATGAGAAACCCTAGGTTTAGGGTATAATGTTAACTGCTTTTGGTTCTTAAAACGAAATTGGTTGTATTGTATTTATGGTTCTCATTGATATTTTTCTGTGATGTTTTGATGTATGTTTGTTAAATTACATCCGTTTTGTTAGATGCAAGAAATGTTTCGGGAGGAGTTTTGGCGAAAATGGGGTCGTCCTCGAGAATTATACCCCGACGCGTCTAGCAAAGATGCCCCCGTCCCTCCTGACCTTCTTGTCCCTAACTGTGACTGTGGTTTCATGGCCCATATTTTTCAATCGAAACATCCGGACACAGCCGCGCGTTGCTTCTACACATATAGTCGGTTTAATGTAAGAAATTGTTTGTACTATCCTTTTTCTTTATTTGTTTAAGTATGGTACTAATATTTTATTGGATCTTGTTGTGTAGGACTGTGAGAGGTGCTTTTTCTTTCAGTGGATCAATGGTGCAGACAAGTTTGATCCTAGGTACCTCTTTTTTAACGATTGGTTTAGAGGGAGACATCCACGTGAGCACTTCAAGCGGTGGGTTCCACCCCCCTAACCCTCCGGCAATGATGGCTAAGGAGAAGCACCTAGCCGCAGTTAGACAACTCGAGGAACCTCCTCTGTACGATTGCGGAGATCGAGCTGTGATAAACCCTGAGAATACGTTGGAGTTTGTGTGTCTAAACAAGCATGAAGTAAGTGCAAAGTGTATGTGTTAAAATCTTGAGCTATATGTGTTCATGCACTAATGTCTCATTATTTAGGCGTATTCAATGGCGAAGTGTCGTTTTAAGGAGTGGTTGTATGGTCCTAAGAACCAATGGCCGGAAGAACCGCGGAGGGTTAAGGAAAAGAAGAAAGAACGGGTAATCTACAAAGCACCTCCTGTCATGTGCGAATGTGGTGTAAAATCCAACTATGGCCTAGTCCCTTCGGAGCTTGGAATAGGCCATTATTGCGGCCATATGATTGAGTATGATAAGGTTCGTTATTTTTCTAGTAAACATGAAATCGTATTTTGTTTGTTTTGCTAAGACATATATGATATAATATTTCTTTTGAACAGAGCACTAGGAAATGCAGTTGGGAATGTTATGATGGTCAAGCTAAGTTCTTGGATGAACTGAAGAAGAGGCAACTAATTGCATGGAAGAGGGGATATGGACCTGACTACGTCAACCTATTCGTTAAACATCACAAAGAAAAGATGCGTGAGTTTGCTAGACAACGCGGTATTTGTAACCCGATCGATGTTGGGCTTAACAAATGAGTCGATGGAGCATCATGGAGCTGAGAGGGCCCAAGCTCATCATGCCTCTTGTCCATGTCATCGTTGTCGTCGTCCTCCTCGTCCTCGTCCCCGTCCCCTGTGGCTGCTTGACTAGAGGAACCCAAGGCTCCTCTTCCTGTGGAAGGAACGTACACGTCTTGCGTCGTGTCTGTCCTACAACCACAACGACCAGCCGCACGGCGTAGACGACGTGACAGCCTCTGTTGTATAAAACTATGTTAACTGAAAGAATATAACGTATTAATGATATGTTTGAAAGAATATTTTAAATCTTACGTCTAGGAAGCCAAGTATGTAGTCATCATTGACTCTCGACCGAACGCGCTCGATCTCTTCAACTGAGCATTTCAGTGTATTGCCCTACAACAAAGTTTTCAATAATAAGACTTCTGAACAGATAGCATTTAGTTTTGTTTTCTTTTGTACAAGAATGTAACTTATTATAAGGGTTATATGGCTCGAAGGTTGCAATAACTACAATAGATAACTCCTAATGTCGGTCCAAGAACGCCTAATGTATTGTTATGTAACTCAACGTAACAAAATAAGGCGATTGGCTTACCACTCTGTCCAAGATCGGTCCTGCCTCCACCTGCCTTCCTGCACGAGTCGACTGGTCGTACGCCGTGTCTTCATCGTCGGAGGACTCGATGTTGGTGTAGTCAGTTTCGGTCCACAATAGCCTCAGCCTGCACCGTGTCGAACGCTGGTACCAAGCTTGTGTCGATACGGGACCCACAGGATACCCCGCAAGGGAGAGAGAAGATCTAGTTCAACTAGGATTCTTCCCATGTAAATTTTAGTAGTAGAACTATCAAGTAATCCTACTAGGAAATCTTATTGTAAACCGACTAGGACTCTGGCCTCCTGACTATATAAAGGAGGGCAATGCTCCTGTCAAAAGAGAGAAGAGAGCAGATCATAATCAATCCAACGCAAAGGCTAAGGCCGACTGGACGTAAGGTTATTACTCGATCTACGATCGAGGGCCTGAACCAGGATAAATCGGCTGTCTCTTGCGTAAACCATCAAGTTCGGCATACGCCGAAGCCCGAACATACTGCCTCGGGTACCCCCATGGCAGGCTATCAGTGGTAAAACATCGACAGCTAGCGCGCCAGGTAGGGGCTTTCGGCGACTTTGCTTCCGAGAGCTCGATGGACCTCGACAACATAATTTTCCCGGCGGGATCAACTTTCATCTTCGGCTCATGGATCTACGAGGCAGACAACAACGGCAAGCTTCAAAGCCATCTCCTCGAAGATCCAGATCATCTAAAAGAAGTTCCTATTTCAACAACTGCAACGGATCAGCTCACCAGAAGATTCGCACAGCTCATAGTATCCGAGTCAAATCGGATTTCACGACCACTCGTATCCGATTCGAATTCAAGCTCCAAGGCAAAGTTTTATCCGAGTGCTTTCAAGAAACCGAGTTCTTTTTTGGCAAGATTCCAGAGCACAACCCAAAACAACTCGGATTACCCCCAGAATTCTCTCAAGAAGTCGAGTTCTTTTCTATTTGGGCTCGACAACATGACAAAATCCTATCAGGGATAGGTCGAAAGATTTTTCAATCCAAGATTCAGGATACCACTGACAGGAGCTCAGGAGGGTCTCATGCTAACGATAACATCGCAGGACTGTATCATCCACTGGCCGGATTCCGTTCCTGAGGGTAGCGGAACCCAACTAGTCAGCACAACAACAACAGCTATTTTTTACTTTACCAAGAAGGAGACTCGATCTACGACACCGAGGCATCCACTAAAGTTATCAGCGACTCCGATAGCATGAAAACTAATGCCAATAACAGAACGACTCATGCACGAGAAGTGCTCATGGTTCGACGACCGCGGTCACCATTAAATCCCCCGGAAGCACCCGATGTCAGATCATCAGATGAATCAGAATCCAACATATCACCCTTTGCCCAGGGCTACGACGGAGAAACAGATAGTCAAAAACAAGCTAGAGAAAGAAAAAACAAGTTGAAGCAAGGGCGCCAACACCGTGCTAGGCAGCTCAGGGAAGCTTGGATCAGATACGAGTCAGAATTGGCTGAGTACGACAAAAGAAAATCGCAACGAGAAGTCGAAGGAAGACGCACAGCGAATACGCCTTACGATAAGATTCGAGAAGCATTAGAAGAACTCGGAGCAACTTCACATCCTGGTGAGAAGTATGAACAGCTCCAGGACTTGCTCCGATCGACAATCCCGAGAACGCATGAAGAGAAAGCTCGATCAAGACTGCCCGCCAGATCAACAACCCATCGGTAAGAAGATCAAAATCAAAGGAAATCCGCTTTCGAAAGACTTGGGCCGGGTGGAAGCCATGACGGAGGAAGTAGGAAGGAACATAATCAAGGCCACCAATTTGAACAACTAAGGAAGACTAGGAGCAGGGTACCTACCCAGACAACCTCGCAAGATTGTTCCCATCAGAACAACAGTTGGCTAGAGGAAGGCGCCGAATCTGAATTCAAAGAAACCAAGGCACACGACAGGTTCTCCTGCTTCGCGAACAGGCTCGCATTGGTGCGATTACCTCACAAATTCAAACCGTCTAATCACTCCAAGTATGATGGCAAAACTGAACCAAAGCAATGGCTCAGAATATATTCACAATCAATTGAACTAGCTGGAGGAGACGATGATATCAAAACCCTTTTCTTCCCCATGGCACTGGAGGCCATGCCCCTCCAATGGTTCGATAAACTAAATCCAGGATCTATCAGAAATTGAGAGGATTTGCAAAGAGCTTTTTATGAGAATTTCGCAGGAATCATTACACACCCAATCACTCATGGAGAACTAAAAGGACTCAAGCAAAAGGGAGGTGAAAGTCTTAGAAACTACTATCGACGATTCGGCGAACTACGAGCTCAAGTGCATGACATAACCGAACAAGAAGTAATTGAAGCTTTCTCTCACGGAATCATGGCTAGATGGCAATTTCAAGACTTCTGTAAAGAAAATTCGAGAAATAATGAAGAATTCAGACGTACAGTAGAAAAGATGATTACTGCAGAAGAAAAAACACGAGAGAGGTTCCCGGACAGAAGCAACCAAGATAACCCGGACAAGCAAAATCACCGAAATAGCAGATATCAAGAAAGAAAATGTAGACCAGACAATACTGTGGCAATGGCCGACAAATCAAAGAAGTTTCCCAAACCCAGAAGATATGATGACATTGAAAACATACGTTGCCCATTGCACCCTAGTGGGAGGCACACCATCGGAAATTGCTACACTTTCAATGATCGATACACAAGAAAAGATAGTAAGGAAAACACCAAAGAGGACAATCAGAAAAGAGAAGAAGACAACCACGAGGACAAAGGATTCCAAAAACCTAGGGGAACGGTAGCAGTGATTTTCTCAGGGGCTCCGGATTGCAGAAGCAAACATCAAGAAAAACTAGCACTGCGGACCATTATGACAGCAGAACTGGCTACACCAAGATACCTCAATTGGTCATAGTATCCTATCTAATTTACCAGAGAAGACCAATGGACTAGCGTGGGAAACACAGGCCATTATCCACTGGTTCTAGATCCGACTATTGCTGGTATGACCGTCACCATAGTACTAATCGATGGAGGAGCTAGACTTAACATCATCTTTTCATAAACTCTAAGGAAAATGGGACTACAACTTGCCGGGATGATTACGCCAACAAGCACACCTTTTTACGGAATAGTACCCGGCAAAGCAGCCATGCCACTCGGACAAATTACTTTACCTGTTACCTTTGGAACTCCTTCAAACTACCGAACAGAGTTTATCAAATTTGAAGTCGCCGACTTCGATTCATCATATCATGCAATCCTCGGACATCCAGCACTGGCCAAATTCATGGAAATACCACATTATCTGTACTTACTGCTTAAGATGCCATGACCCAACGGTATCCTTTCTCTTCGAAGCGATTTAAAGCGCGCTTTTGACTGCGACATTCAGGCGATCCAAATTGCAGCTAAAGCGCAAGCCGACAATGGAAGAAAAGAAATAGCCGCAATCGCTGTAGAAACAAGCCAAGAAGAATTAGAAATACCGGCTAAAAAGCCCAGCATCATCGCACCACCAAAAGAAGCCAACGTCAAGCAAATCGACTTAGGCACAGGCGATACCTCCAAGACAGCAACTATCAGTGCTCACCTCTCGGCAAAATAGGAACTCGCGCTCACCAACTTTCTTCGGGACAACAAAGATATCTTCGCTTGGAAGCCAGCCGACATGCCAGGAGTCCCAAGGGAGTTGGCTGAGCACAGAATTGATGTTAACAAAAGCTCCAAACCTATAAAACAACGGCTATAACGATTCTCACCCGACAAGAAGGCAGCAATTAAAAAGGAAATAACAAAACTGATGGCAGCCGAATTCATCAAGGAGATCCTTCATCCAGATTGGCTAGCAAACCCGGTCCTTGTATAGAAGAAAAACACGGACGAGTGGCGCATGTGCGTCGATTACACAGATCTCAACAAACATTACCCAAAAGATCCGTTCGGGCTACCACGCATTGACCAGATAGTTGACTCGACAGCAGGATCTGCGCTATTATCTTTTCTCGATTGCTATTCAGGATATCACCAGATCACACTAAAAGAAGAAGACCAGAGCAAGACATCTTTCATCACCCCGTTTGGTGCCTACTGCTACAAGACCATGTCGTTTGGACTAAAGAATGCTGGCGCCACGTACCAAAGAGCTATTCAGACTTGCCTTGGGAATCAAATCGGTAAAAATGTGGAGGCATACGTGGACGATGTGGTGGTGAAAACAAAGAACCCAGACACTTTAATTGAAGATTTAAAGCAAACCTTCGAAAACTTGAAGAAATGGAGATGGAAATTGAACCCAAATAAATGTGTATTTGGAGTTCCCTCAGGACAACTACTCGGATTTTTGGTCAGTCTGCGCGGGATCAAAGCCAGCACCAAGCAAATTCGAGCTATAACAGAAATGGGCCCACCTAGAAGTGTCAAAGATGTGTAGAAACTAACAGGATGCATAGCGGCCCTCAACCGTTTCATATCAAGACTCGGCGAAAAGGGGTTACCTTTCTTTAAACTACTAAAGAAGACAGACAAGTTCGAGTGGACAATAGATGCCGATGAAGCTTTCAAAAAACTTAAAGAATACCTCACTTCATCGCCTATCCTAACACCTCCAAAGAAAGATGAAGATATGATGCTATATATTGCGGCAACTCCTACAGTAATCAGCACAGCAATAGTCATAGAAAGAGAAGAACAAGGGCGCGTGTATAAAGTGCAACGTCCCGTATACTACATCAGCAAAGTGCTGTCAGAATCCAAAATCCGGTACCCGCATGTACAAAAACTACTCTACGCTCTACTCATTACCTCATGGAAGCTTTGCCACTATTTTGAAAGCCACAAGATTACCGTGGTGACAGATTTTCCACTCGGAGACATCCTACACAATAAAGATGCCACGGGGCGCATATCCAAGTGGGCAGTTGAAATTGGAGCTCTTGACATCAATTTCACCCCACGGAAAGCAATCAAATCTCAAGCCCTCGCCGATTTCGTGGCCGAATGGACAAAGATTCAACAGCCTTTATCAGATACAATCCTTGACCACTGGAAGATGTACTTTGACGGATCACTCAAACTAGGTGGGGTCAGTGCAGGCGTTCTCCTCATTTCTCCAGAAGGAAAACAACTCAAGTACGTCCTTCAGATATTATGGCAAGCTACAAATAACGAAGCAGAATATGAAGCCCTCATCCATGGGCTACGAGTGGCGATTACCCTCGGAATAAAAAGATTACTCGTATACGGTGATTCAGCAGTGGTCATCAACCAAGTCAACAAAGATTGGGATTGCACCAAAGAAAACATGGGTGCTTATTGTGCTGAAATACGGAAACTTGAAAAAAAAATTCCAAGGATTAGAAATTTTACACGTCCTACGCGATTCCAACATTGCAGCAGATGTCCTTGCCAAGCTTGGATCAGACAGAGCAAAGGTTCCACCCGGCGTATTCATAGAAGAGCTATCAGTTCCCTCTATCAAACAACCCATTGAAACAACACATGAAATTCAGGCTAAAGGCGTTCAGATCTTGATAATCAACACTTCATGGACCCAAGTTTTCATTGACTATATCAAAGAAAATAAACTGCCAGCAGATAAAGCAGAGGCCACACAAGTTGTTCGCAGAAGCAAAAACTACGTTCTAGTAGGGGATAAACTCTACAGAAGAGCAGCATCATCAGGAGTACTACTAAAATGTGTCTCATTTGAAGAAGGCAAAGAAATCCTAGATGAAATACACTTAGGTTGCTGTGGAAATCATGCCGCTTCAAGGACACTAGTTGGCAAAGCATTTCGCACCGGATTCTACTGGCCAACCGCTTTGAAAGACACAGAAGAGCTTGTCAAAAAATGCAAAGGATACAGAAGACTGACGGACAATATAAGCTACTCAGTCCATGGGAAGGTCCCTTCATTGTCACAAAAGTCACCGGACCAGGCACATACAAGTTAATAACCGAAGATGGAAAAGAAGTCAGCAATACATGGCACATCAACCAGCTAAGAAGATTCTACGCGTAGAAACAACTCAAGAAAAAACAGATATGCAAGCCACAAAGGACCAACGTTCACAATCGACGAAAAGCAATACTCTTCAACAACATATGTAGTAGTTTATACTCATGATCAATAAAGACAGCATTCATCCACAGCATGTCTTGTCATGACCTTCAACGAGTTGTTTTCACGAAACAAAAAGCAAAATGGCTGAAAACATGCCTGAGCATCCCGGCCGAGAGCAAAATAGCTGAAAAAACGCTTGAGCCCGCCGATGAGGGTAGCTAAAAGCTAACACCCGAAACAAAAAAGCAAAATGGCTGAAAACATGCCTGAGCATCCCGGCCGAGAGCAAAAAAGCTGAAAAAACGCTTGAGCCCACCGATGAGGGTAGCTAAAAGCTAACACCTGAAACAAAAAAGCAAAATGGCTGAAAACATGCCTGAGCATCCCGGCCGAGAGCAAAATAGCTGAAAAAACGCTTGAGCCCACCGATGAGGGTAGCTAAAAGCTAACACCCGAAACAAAAAAGCAAAATGGCTGAAAACATGCCTGAGCATCCTGGCCGAGAGCAAAATAGCTGAAAAAACGCTTGAGCCCGCCGATGAGGGTAGCTAAAAGCTAACACCCGAAACAAAAAAGCAAAATGGCTGAAAACATGCCTGAGCATCCCGGCCGAGAGCAAAATAGCTGAAAAAACGCTTGAGCTCGCCGATGAGGGTAGCTAAAAGCTAACACCCGAAACAAAAAGCAAAATGGCTGAGTCGACTGAAATTTAACTTCAAAAGACCCTCCAGCACTTCGTTCCGAAAAGCAAGAGGCTCGGGGGCTACATCCAGATAGGAATACTTTTTCCTCAGAAAAGCACAAGCGCCACTCAAGAAAGCACTCGGATGCCGAAGTTTGTTAAGGCAACATTCTATACCGAGTCGTTTTACATAGCGCAGGCGAAAGGTTGTTAACGCAAAGATCTACATCTAACAAGTCATAGCACGGACAAAGCACTCGACGGATCACAAAGGAGGAAGAAAAGAAAAGTACTCGACAAATCGAGGGGTCTCGTCAGAATAACGCACAGAGTTGTTTTGCGGAGCAGAGACGAGAACAGGACAAAGTACTCAGCAAGTCAAGTAACTTCAACCGCACCCAGGCAAAGAATACATCAACAAAAATAAAGAATCTTCATTTAAAAAGGAGTGTAATATTACAAGGGGATGCTCAATCGAGTCAGGCGTTGTCATCAGAAAGGGAAATGTCAATATTTAGACTGTCTACAACCCTACTGGCTAGACCTTCGACCTTAGACTCCATCCTCTCAATGGCGTTAAGATATTCTTAGCTTTCAGCTTCTTCTGCTATCTTGGAGAGAGGCGCCTCTGGAGCAAGGACCCGGACCTAGGCCAACACATTCTTGGTACATACTTGGGCACACCTCTTCGCGAACTCTTGGAAATGAGTCGGAATCCGGGGAATGAACTATGCCCAAGATTGCCCGTCATCCGCTGGAGTCCGGAGGACATCGGCTACTGAACGAAAAGATTTCCACAAAACATTCGAATTCTCAGTAGCCGTCGCCAACTTCCCGGACAAGCCTTCAATAGTTTTTTGGGCCTACACAAGATCTCTGTCAGCTCCGCGCCTAATCAGCTTAGCAAGGGCGAGTTCTTCCTCAGCATGAGTAATTACCTCCTTAGCTCTATTATGACTAGAACGGACAAGGGCCCTCATTTCATCAATACTCTCCGAGAGCTTCTGCTTCTTAACTTAGAGAGCTAGACAGGATACCCAAGAACAAGTCAGTGGAAAAAGAAGTCAAAATACAAGAAGAAACAGGCAGAACCCGCGACACCTTTGCATTCATTCTTCGCAGACTCCACTGTAGCATCTCTCTGTTTCTCCATCTCCACTACCTAGGCGCGAAGGGCTTTCTCCTCCTTTTGGTGCATTTGACGCTCCGTCTCCAACTCAGCCTGGAGGAGGTCAAGATCGACTTTCAGAGCGTCCACCTCCGAAGACAACTTCCTCTCATTTTCAGATGAGAAAAAGAAGCCAGAATGATCACGAGAGAAAGACTGAGCAAAAAGAGGCAAAGAGAAACAAGGCGTAAGGATAGAAGAAAAACAAGCATGCAAAAGAGGAGTGGCAGTAAAACCTACCTGGAGCTTTTCACCAAAAGAAGTCACGAGGGTTGACAAGCTCCCCCAGGCTGCGATCAGCTCCGATAACCGATGAGTGGCATCAAACTGTTGCACCACGTCACCGAAAAAGGAGGGGCCACCGGAAGCAAGAGAAGGGGAAGGAGAGGCCGGCTGGGGCGAAGAAGGAACGACCAAAGCAACCTCCAGGGAAGCCAGAGCCAAACCCTCAGAAGGACCCGGCGCGACGGCCACAGTTACCTCCAGAGCGACCAAGTCCGCAACTCCGCCAGGTAGCTCTGAAGCCCCCGCGGTGACTTCATCAACAGAATGTTGTGAGTCTCGAGGCTCGGAACTCATTGGCACGACGGGAGGCAGAGAAGAAGTCGATGAAGAAATTAGAGAAGACGAAACACTAAAAAGTGATAAAAGGAAGCACCAATAAAAACCAGAGGAAGGAAGATAAAAGCCAAAAAGATAAAGCTAGAATCTACTCACCCGACTACTTTTTTCTTCGCGAAGCCAAGAGAAAGCCTCGCAGGGGGAACCACGACGGCGAAGACGTCCCCGCCACCCGGCGACAGGAGCGGGACAGCCGACAACGGAGCCACGGAAGAAGCCGAGGCTGGAGCCGTGGAAGAACTCCGCACTAGAGGAGCGGTACAGCTCGGGACAGAGGCAACCAAAGAACTCAACACCGGAGCTTCAGAAGAAGTTGGCGTGGGAGCCTCGGAAGATCTCACACCCGACCTCCGATTACTTCAAAAAGTTCAAGACTAAAATTCAAAACAAAGAGGAGAAATTCAATGCAACAAGAATATGAAAAACAACTCACCACCGCATGATGAGGGGGACTTCATCATCCTCTTCTTCCTCAGCCAACGAAACCAGAGCACCTGCTAAAAAGGAGACGAAAAGTACTCGGTTCAAGAGAGAAACATGAAAATAAAAGAACAAAGAGTATTAAATGTGCTCACCTAAGAGCATGCTAGCAACAACTGGAGTACCTAAGGGAGTACTTGGTTTGCGAGGCTTCTTGGAGACAGGCAAGCCAGATGAAGACCCATCCATTCGCCCCCTCTTCGGGACACTGCAAGGACCGCGAGGGACTAGACGAGGAACATATTCTTCATATACATCAACAAATCTGAAAGAAACCCCAGGAAGGGCTGTAAAGGTTTGAGACTTACTAATTGCAGAAGTACTAGCTAGATGATCCCCAGTCTCCGCCACGGCAGGGAGAACATCAAGGGGGATCAAATCGACAAAGTTCTACCCAAGCTCCTGCAAAAAAAGATAAAACACCGAGACAAGGAAAAGCTAAGCAAGAACGGATGCAGCAAGAGTACATAAAGAACTCAAACAAAAAGATAGACAACTCACAGCTGGGGGCGGGTTGATGGCCGAGAACTCAGAGACGGCAGGAGGAATGACGCTCACTCCTTTCAGCATCTTCTGGAGACGCTCGAGTACCTCCTCACCGGTTAGCTCAAGAGCTGGGACCATGCGTGAAGGATCCTCGGCCCCAGAATACTCAAAGCCGAGATGCTCCCGCTCTTTCAAAGGCTGAACCCGGCGACGAAGGAAGCTTGAAACAATACCAAAGCCGGTCAAACCCTGCTGTTTCAGCATGCTAATCCTATCAAGGAGTGGCTGGATCACTTGAATCTCAGCAGGTGACTCAAGCTTCTTGTCCCATCGGTCATTCACCACAGGACCAGATCCGGAGTGAACGACAAGAGAAGGGATCAAATTGGCAGCGTAGAACCACTCGGCACACCAATCTTTGATAGAATCAACCAGGTCATAATCAAAAAACTTAATTTTGAGATCCTGGCGAAACTAAATCCCGCAACCACCGAGGGCGCTGGTTTCTTCACGGTGGGGTTGAGGTTTCAAACGAAAGAAAAAGCAAAAAAGAGATAGAGAAGGAGGGATCCCAAGGAAGGCTTCACAAAGGTGAACAAAAACAGAAAGATGGAGAACGGCATTGGGGGTTAGATGGTTCAGACTAACCCCAAAATAACCAAGAAACTGATGAAGGAAGGCGGAAGCAGGAAGACAAAGTCCAGCGCAGACAAAGGAAACAAAAAGGACAATCTCACCAGGACCCAGAGCCGGAACCCGATGCTCGCCCGGAACTCTCCATTCAACGATGACTTTGCTTTGGATCAAGCCATCGCTAACGAGCTCGCGCAGCTGGTCTTCACTTGTTGTTAGAGCCGGCCAAACCTTCTGAGCTGCCCTCATGGCCACGAACTCCTGGTTTTCAATCAAAGACAGGGATGACTCCTTGTCCATGAAGGTCACCTGAGACTTGCTTGCGGTTTTCTTCTTTCCCATGAACTGGCGGAAGCAAAAAAGGCACTAAGGAAGATGAAGCTAGAATGATGGTGCTCGGGTGAAGGCGACAATGACGGCAGTGGATTTCTGAGAGCTAGGGTTTAAAGGCAAGAGCTGGGCGACAAGGGAAAGGAAGATAAAAGGTCTTTAAATAGATTTTTCAGTGATACAAACGGCCCACAAAGCCCGTTAAAACACAATGTGGGAACGCAATGGTCCATTTACTGACGCAGCTAAAACGACGGAGGGCATGAATCCTCACAACGGTACAAACCAACGGGCAGATTTCAGACTTATCCGTCCAACGCCACGGCAGGGTTATCAGATTGATACAAGAACAACCCATCAAACCAAGAAGAAAGAAAGAAGAAAGAAAGGGCTACTTCACGAGGAACAAAAGAACCCGGTTATGTAAGAAAGAACTCGGTAGTCTCACGAACAACAGGGATCACAATAGAAAAGTCAAAGACAACTCAGAAGACAAGATTCGTTACATTACAAGCGACTTCAAAAATAGAAGATTACAAATCTTACAAGACCCAACGAACTCGGCACCACGAAAAGCAAAGTAGCAAAGAGGAACACGGACACGACTAGGCTCTGGAATGACTACGTGTCCCAAATTGCTACTCGGAAGGATAAACCGCCATCAGTTACACTGTTTTCTTCAAAGGACGGACGCAGTGCATCCAAGGCGGAAATCGATAGCACGGTAGGGCAACATGGAGCATAGAAGGCCGACAGGCATCTGTCTACCCAAGACCAATGTGATGCTGGATATGATGTTGATCTGCGCTGGACGGTCTCAAGACAGGCGACGAGGATCAACCCAGAACTACCGGATGAAGGAACGAAGCCCACATCACAAGACTTCCTCCAACTACCACTACGTACATCCTGGCACAATGCTGTCGTGGGATTAGCCTACCTCTAATCCCTATCACAAGACTTCCTCCAGCTACGACAAGACACACAGGAACTACAAAACATGCCCGGGGGCTGCTCTACTTCACAAACTACCATGTTCATGACCACCAAGGTTTCAACAGAATATCCAATGAATGAAAACAAGCACTCCGGGATAGTATTTATAGACCAAAGGATCGGCACACATGGACTAGGAGTACCAACGAAATAAACCTAACAAAGGACACAGTGAAAAGACAGGACTCAATAATAGATGACTCAGGCGAGAGGAAGCAGTACTCGAAGACGGGCATATTCGGAAGAATATACCAGCATAGTACAACCCATGAACAAAAGGCATTTACACTCAACCACCACCATACAACTACATCTGGCAACAGTAGACCATCAAAGAATACGCCAGGACCTAGCATCCGATTTCTTCCTGAACAAAACAACATGGATATACGCTCAGAGGCTCGACCAGCACCATAGCCTAATCAACACTAAGCTAGGGAACCCGGTTTTCATTTCAACTAATTCCGGAGGCTTGGAACCAAAGACAAAGGACCAAGAATACAAGAAACTCAAGACTACAACGACGACGATACATCAAGACTCTTCATCCAACTTCTTTTCTAAAGAGAAGAACTCGAAGAAAGCGTGGAGCTACGGGATAAACCCAAAAGCACGAGGCTCGTACACTCAGTGAGTGCAATTTCACCAAAAAGGAACCCGGACATAAGCTCGGAGGCTGCATGCCACAAAACTACTCGGATGATGGTTTAATCCAAGACTAAAAGGCCGCTTCAGAAGGATGCCGCGAGACTACTCGGATGATGGTTTAATCCAAGTCTTGGGGACTACTTCAAAACACAAATTTTCAAACAACATAAAGGATCAAGACCCTCCAACTTTTTGTTCCAAATAGCAAGAGGCTCGGGGGCTACACTCAGTGAGTGCACTTTTTCTTCGAAAAAGCGCACATCACCAAAAGACTTCCTCAACACAGACCATTTCAAGACATTACGACAAAAAGAACCCGGAACGAGCCATATTCGAGTTCTTTTTGATAAAACTTCAACGAACAATCTAAACAACTTCAAGACAAGATCCTCCAGCTCCTTATTCCAAATAGCAAGAGGCTCAGGGGCTACAACCAGATGGATGTATTTTTTCTTCAGAAAAGCACTCACCACTCAAAGATCCTAAGAAGCGCTACAAGGTTTCACTCCAGAAAGCACTCGGATGACATCTTATTCCTACTCAACAAGACTTGAAGGGGCAGAGCGAGACTTTCAGAGCTCAACCATGAAGTGCTCGGGGGCTTGTCGATACGGGACCCACAGGATACCCCGCAAGGGAGAGAGAAGATCTAGTTCAACTAGGATTCTTCCCATGTAAATTTTAGTAGTAGAACTATCAAGTAATCCTACTAGGAAATCTCATTGTAAACCGACTAGGACTCTGGCCTCCTGACTATATAAAGGAGGGCAATGCTCCTATCAAAAGAGAGAAGAGAGCAGATCATAATCAATCCAACGCAAAGGCTAAGGCCGACTAGACGTAAGGTTATTACTCGATTTACGATCGAGGGCCTGAACCAGGATAAATCGGCTGTCTCTTGCATAAACTATCGAGTTTGGCATACGGCAAAGCCTGAACATACTGCCCTGGGTACCCCCGTGGCAGGCTATTGGTGGTAAAACATCGATAGCTTGGTACCGCCTGAACTCACGGTTTATGTGCGGCTCGTTGTTGTCGTCCACGTTGTCATGTATCTCCTCCCATTCCTCAATGTAGGACTGGTGGTGCCTCTCCCAGTCAAAAATCTCCTTGTTCCTCTGACGATCTAACCTGCACGTATGTCATCGTTACATTAATCCATGTATGTGGCACCATATTATAAAAAATGGACCATCATTATGAGACATTTGAAATATCAAAACACTTACTTGTGTAAGTCAATGCTAGTTGAGAACAGAGGCATAGGCCAAAGCTGTCTCACTCCAAATTGGCATGCAACCCTATCTGGCAGGTGGTACTCGACAGCATAGAAGCAGATTAGAGGGCACCTCATCCTATAGAAGTAGTCATCGGCCCCACAGACGTTGCTCAGCTAAAAAGGAAGTGCGTCCTCTCCACCATACGGCTCCCACTCCACCTGCAATATGTCCAAATAAGATGTTAGATGGTATACTAATCCTTTTCAAAGCAGCATGGAAAATAAAATTTACTTACACTAGATGCCATCAGCGTATCTAGCTCATTCGTGTACTCAATGTACGTCCGGTCAATCCTCATGTGCGGAACCCTGACCTGGTCCCAAAGGTACGCCCACATCGGCTGGCGACTTGGAGGCTAACCTTGGAACCACTCACGACAAGCCAGAACCTCTGGACGACCAACTAGAAAACGAGCCCACATCCACAGCTGTAATAGGTACACGCATCCACCAAGTGATGGGTTGGACGTAGACCGACGACACCCCTCGCACAGCTGCCGATATAGAAAACACAAGACTGCAGAACCCCAGCTGTACTAACCCGCCTAGTCCCAGTCACTGAGGCAGTGGATCCACATCCAGGACGCATTGTCACCCATAGCGTCGGGAAAGAGAATGCAAGCAAAAAGGTGTAGGATCCATGCCTGGCAATAGTACCCAACCATCTCCTCATCTGCCTCCTCGGGGCACTGTGTGAACTCTGCACGTAGTCATGAGATGGGAACTCCAGAAGTGCGAGCCCCTTGCTCGCCAAGCTCACGCCCAAGGAAGGCCTCCACTCGTGCTCTCCAGCCCTCTGACCTGCACTGCCCGGTGACTGGGTTCCCATGAATCCTTAGGCCTAGCATCTTCTGACAGTCCTGAAGCGAGACTGTCATCTCCCTAAAAGGTAGGTGGAAGCTATGAGTCTCCGGCCGCCACCTATATTTAAGACAAAGCAAGATTACTTGTCAAAAAGTCAATCGCATGAACAAATGGCCATGAATAGAGGCAATGATTCACTTTAATACCTGTCTACCAACGCAGTTATCGCCGCTGAGTTGAACTTGGGCAACCCACAATGAACCTAAAAGGAGATGACATCCAGGCCAGCTCTTTGCAGGAAAGGAGTATACCTGTCGTCGTACCGAATGTCCAAGAACCCACTATGGGTCCTAGAACGAAGGTGCGGAAGGTCCTGCATCGAATAAAACATAGTCACATGTTACTTCATGAACACATGTATGAATAAAACTTATAGATTATTACCTGCCCTAGCGCAATGAGATGTCCTCGGTGGGTCTCCTCGTACGTCGAGTCGAGCAGGTGGAATTGCTCCATCCGACAAAAAAGTGAATGAATTAGAATTCCAATGTACAATGAAACATGAACTTATAAATGTATAAGTAATTGACACAAATACAAGCATAAATTGAGACATACATAATTAAATATATGAATAAGACAAATATAAAATAATATTATAAACCAATAGTCCTACCTCACTAATCTGCCAACGGCAACTTCATGAGTTGTGGCCAAGTCTACCGCACTTGCCGCACTCGTACTGCTCGGGATCAGTAACAAATGGAGTTCCTCTCCCACGCCTAGTTCTTCTAGGTATCTGATCCATAACCATCCTGTGGCTCATCCTCTGCCTTGATCCACGCTTGTTCCAACGGTAAGCTGGATCCGTAATGTACTTTGGCCCATCATATGGAGGCCACTCTCTAGGGTCCCGAAAAGGCACGAAGCGAGGGCTCCATGTGTTCACAAGCGTGTTGACACTGAACTCGTGAGGTATCCTCCTCTCGATATTATAGTTATGATGCCTAGCTACTACCACCAAATCAGAACATACAAAGTGGTATTGCCTTGGTTTACCACAAGTGCACTTGAAATCTTGGAGGACAACCACATGTATCCTCGACTCTCGGACCTCATCGTCGGACATTGTACCGCCCCTATGCTCGACCGGATAAGTCCCTGTGGCATGGTCAAAGCATGCAACCTCATGTGTGCTAGCCCTTTCTCTTGCCTTCTCTAGGTGTGCCTTTGGTTTCGGAGCCCATATCTCTCCATCACTCCTCAACTGCAATGCATGGGCGTGTCTATCGTTGAACCAGGCAACAAGCTTATAGAAGGTGAATTGAACAATTGCATTCATGGGCATACCATGTATCCCCAATAGCAACTTATTGAATAACTCTACCATGTTGCTGCACTGAAACTCGTACCTCCAGCCACCGGCGTCGTGAGCTCTCATCCATTTCTCCAAATCCCTCATCAAACCTGTGAGCCATTGTCTACCTTCTGCATTTGATGTGGTTCTAACCTGCTCCAACTTTTCCCTAAAGTACCTGTCCTTAAGCTATCGAGGAGCCTCCTAGAACAGATCAAAGTTACCCTTAACACCATCCTTCCGGAGTAGATTCTCGGCAAGGTGTCGAGTACACAAAATAATGGTGCAAAGGTGCATACCCCGCTAACTGCTCTCGTACGGCATTAAGTATGCCCTAATGCCTATCAGATATGATGCCAACCTCCCTGCCAGGCCCAACCACGTGTATTCGGACTAGCCTCAAGAACCATCCCTAACTGTCATTGTTCTCCTTCTCAATCAAAGCAAATGCCAAAGGAACCAACTTGTTGTTTGCGTCATAGGATATGGCTATAAGAATTGTGCCCTGGTATTTGCCAATCAAGAATGTACCATCAATGGAGAAGATGGGATGACAGTGTCTAAAGGCCTCGACACACTGAGGGAAGCACCAGAAGGCACGGAAAAATATCTGCCTCCCATCCTTCCATGCATTAGGTTTTGGGATGTACTCATAATGCATGCTTGGATTGACTACTTTGATCGCATTGAAAAGAACTGGCAGCTGCTCATACCCATCCTCCCAGTCCCCATATATCATCTTCCGCGCTCGCTGCTTAGCCCTCCATGCTTTACCATAAGTTATCACATATCCTCCATACAACGCCTCAACGGTTCTGATAATTGTTCTCACCTTCATGTTGGGTTCTCCCTGCAAAATTTCCATCAACCGCTTGGCAATGAGGGTAGATATCAACTGCCGATGCCTCAGTGTCAGCTCATGGTCAGCACAATTGTGTGGCCCAACAACTTTTGTAATCTTCCATTTTCTGGTCACCTGTTGCTTCCTTGCACAAACCCTCCATGGGCAGCGTTCCTTGTCACACACAACTGTGTAACGGCGCTCCACATATGAATGCAATACCCTATAAGGCCTCTTTCGTATCACTGCAAAAGCCTGCAACCACCTCTTCAAAGCAGGGAGGTCATTGAACACCCTCCCCTCCTCAATTACCATGTTAGGACCGGCCTCAGGAGCTTCTAGGAGCTCATCATCATGTCCTTCTACAAACGCCTGATCAGAATGAGCAAGATCACTAAACTCATGAACTCTAGGATCACGGTGGTCGGGAAAGATACGCCTCATCATCTCAACATCACTCTCTGTCAGCTCTCCAACAGGAGGATCATCATCAGAATCAAGAGCCCTAGCCATCTCATATGGCTCCGAATCATGCATAATTTCAACACTATTGGAGCCATGGAATCCATCTCCAAAGTGCACTTGCGCAGCAACATGGGGCACATCCATATTCTTAGGAATGTCTCCTGCAACATCATTATAGAAATGAGGAAAGAATAAAAGAAATAGATGTAAGGAACGGGGTAAGCTCCCAAAAAACCATGCGGTTAAGACACTTACTCGGATGATTCTGTGTCAAAGAGATCTCATAAGGAGGATCTACCATGAAAACATGAGTATGACAACCATCTTCCAATACCGCATTGGGGGCAGATTGAGCATCAGGAACTGTAGGCACAATCTGCACATGCATGTAAGGTTCTAGAACGGGAGGGTCGATGTGTGCCTGATGATCCATTGCTAGAGTAAACCCATGAGGGATTGGATCAACTAACACCTGACGCACAACCATGTCCAAACATTGTAGCTGGCTCTTCATAGCCGATCTCACATAGTTCTCCCACTGATCCGCACAACCAATTGAGATCATTCGCCTGAAGATGTTTGAAGGACAACCTAGGTGCAGTACACCATCAACTGCAATGTCATCATCTCCAAAACAATGCAGCTCCTCCCGAGCCCTTGCAACCATCTCACTAAATGAAGGCTTATTATTGAATAGCACAGGCACGCTTTGCATATCAAGAAACTCAATATATCCATAGCGATCGCTTTCAACCATGCCTCCATGATATATGGTCACTAGGTTGTCCATCTATTTCAAAAATGTAACAAAACACATGTCCTTTAGTCCAAATTAGATGATAGATAGTACCTAACAAGTACTTTCTAACTACAAACTAAGTAATCAAGATAATAACTACGTATATATTTATAGTGTACTCACTAAATAGCTAGATCATATGTAGTTAACTACAAATATAACTACATATCTAAGTAGCTATCTAACTATATCTATTTACCAATGTATCTATGTTTCTATCTATCTATCTATATATATCTCACTAAATCAACTAACTGAGTCATCACAATAACTAGTAAATAACAAACACCAACTAAATATGTACATTGCATATTCATAATTTTTACCTTTCCGGGTCAGCGGACGACAGGCGTAGGTCAAGGCGAAGATCCGGGCCCGTGGTGGTGTGGCCGACGACAGAGGTGGCGTGCGGCGGGCGCGGGGTGTCCGGCGCTCCGCGCGGCGAGTCCGGCTCGACGGGCGCGGGAGGCATGCCGGTGGTGGACGGCGGCAAGGCGGGGCGAGGCCGACGGTGGAGGGGGGCAAGGCGGGGCGAGGCCGAGGCCGCTGGTGGAGACCAAGGCGAGGCTAAGGCGAGGACGGCGGTGGAGGGCGTGGCGACGCGGTGCTGCCGCCAACTACGGGCAACGGCGCGAGGGCATGGCGGCGCGGTGCGGGCTCGGGCGAGGGAGCAGCAGCTGCGGCGCGGCGCGGCGAGGGCACGGGCTCGGCCGCCGGAGCAGCAGCGAAGACGCGGCGCGGCGAGGGCGCGGGCTCGGCCGCCGGAGCAGCATCGATGGCGCTGCGCGGTGAGGGCGTGGGCTCGGCCGCCGGAGCAGCAGCGGTGGCGGGCGCGGGTGCGGCCGTGGAGCAGGCAAGGGCGGCGGCGACGGCGTGGGCAGGGACGGCTTGGGCGAGAAAGGAAGACGAGGCGCGAGCCGGATAGATATTTCCGAGCTCGGCGCCAGTCACTATAGCGCCGAGCTCGGCGCCATAGTGACTGGCGCCGAGCTCCCTGGTAGGCCACCCTGCCGTGCCCGCCAGCTCGGCGCCGAGACGCTGGCGCCTAGCTCGGCGCCGGTCACTCTGGCGCCGAGCTAAGGGTCAATTTCCTGAATTTTTTCCGCCAGGGGTTCATTTGTGAGAAACTTTAAAAAAAGGGCCAAACTATAAAAAATTCGGGCATGGGAAGGGCATGTTGGGTTGATGGTTTCTGTTTTTAAAAACACGGTTTCGACTGATTTATTCGAGAGAAAAATACTATTTCACTGCTGAAAAGTATGGCTGATTCTGAGTGATAAGCCGTTTGTGCACGAAACCCTTTATCTTTTTAGGTGTATAAAAGAGATATAGATAGAAGACAGGGTATATCGTGTGCACTGCACGCTATCTTTGCAATTCCGAGTAGGATACGATTGCCATTGGTGAACGATACGACAAGTTCTGCAATCTGCGGCAGTTTACAAGGGAATCGCTTTCTTTTTTCAAGTGAGACACAAGACCGTTCGATTTAGGGTCTGCTTTGCAACGGAAAATTATATTCCAAATATATATAAAAAGCTCAGGAATCAGCAATCCATAGGAATTGCTACTGTATAACCTTTTGGTTTGCAGGATTGATGTATAGGAAAGGTAAAGAAAATTTTCCTTCATTCACGATTTTCGAACATATTTCATAGGAATGGAAGCATCCACTCCAGCCTCATTTTTCCATCTCCCTTGTGTAGGATCAAGGCACATCATCATGTTTAGTACGTACTGATGGACTTGAGAATGAGGCCCCGTTCGCTTCGCTGAAAAAACAAGCCAAAATATTGTTCCGGCTGATTTATTGGGAGAGAAAAACACTGTTCCAGCTAAAAAAACAAGCTAAAAAAGACGGATTATAAGAGAAACGAACAGATCCTGAGTGGATAAAACAATCAGCTCGGAAAGGGGTAAAGTCGGCGCTCTGCCACGCCATTAATTAAATCAGTGAATGGGATTGTGCACTTCCCAATTTTCTATTCCTATCGCTTTCCTATGAGTATCAAACATCTATCTTCTATAGTTTTTTTGGTACTTTTTAATCTTTTTTTTTGCAATTGCATTCCTGCTACAAAATTCCTATGATTTTTCTTTTTTTCAAAAGGCGGCAAAAAGCTTTTGTCAGATTTTTACTAGACGAGAGAAAAGAAAAATAAAAAGGGGTTACATAGTTACAACAACGAGCCTAAGCTCAACACCACTAAGGCACTCTGGGCGACCACTCTACTCTGAAGACTACCACAATAGAAAAGCCGAAGAAACGACAACGCAAACTGCCACCTGGAAAATAAGAACATGAAAACCAAAAGGAAGAAACTGCTACTGATTAGTTCCAACATTTGGTCTTGTGGCCTAACCGAAATTGGTCGATCTCCTCCTTACATAAGAAGGCCACCTCCCTTGGTTGCAGGCTTTTGTTTTGAAATGTTCTTCTATTTCTCTCTTTTCATATGTTTCACCAATAATAGATCATTAGTCCATCAAACTTTCTCCTGTGAGCTCTATCTATCTTCGCTCGACATCTGCGCCAGTAGTTATGCAATGACCCATTAAATCCCACTGTGTCAATAGTTGACAACCCAGACCAGGATTTCAGTATCGACCAAACTTGCTTCGAGAAGGTACAATCCTTGCACAAGTGTGTGGGAGTTTCTGGGTCATTTCCGCAGAGCTTGCATATAGAGTCATTTGGCCAATGTCGTTTCATCATATTATTAGTTGTGAGGATCTTCTTATGTAACAAAGTCCACGTGAAGAATCTGCATTTAGGTTCGGCTTAAGCTTTCCAAATCGGCATAATCTTGAGTTTGCTGAACGTCCCTTCAAATTGGATGCGGTAGGCGCTTTTGGATGTATACTCTGTCTCTCGTCCAACGCCATACAATGCTATCCTCCCTGTCAACATCAAGCTCTACCTGCTGAACAGCTTCCCAGAGTAGGACATATTCCTGAATTTCGACCGTTGTCAGGATAAGGATGATGTGTGATATCCATTTATTTTCCTGCACTGCCTTTTGTACCGTGATATTTTTCATCTTAGCCTTTTTTTAATAACGTTGGTGCAAAGCTCTTGGGTGCCTTTCCATGCGCCCAAGATGAAGCCCATAATTTGTCCGTTTTGCCATCAGCAATCATTACCACCGTCGATGCAGCGAAGAGGTCCCTATCCCCGCTGTCACACGGTAGCTCCAATTTGTTCCACGCTCTTTCTTTTTGGCGCCATTGGAACCATAGCCAGCGAAGTCATAATGCCCGTGCAAATCGCTCCAGGTCTAAAATCCCTAGCCCTCCTTTGACTTTGGGTAGATAGGATGTTGGCCAATTGACGATTGAATGTCCCCGTAGACCTTATCTGGCGTTTCTCCCCTCCAAAGGAAGCTTGTTCGCATACGATCAATCTTTTTTATTAGCCATTTGAGTTCTGGGAAAACTGTCATGTGATAAATTGGTTGAGATGAGAGCACCATTTTGACCAAAGTTTCTCTCCCGCTGTAGATAGGAATCTCCCTTTCCACCCCGGCAGTCTTGCCCCAATTTTATCCAACAAAGGCTGCACATCTATTTTCCGCGGCTTCCTCACATGGAGAGGAAGACCGAGATATTTGCCAGGGAAATTGCAAACTTTTCCGGGGAAATTTTGAAGTAGCTGTGTGACTGTATTGTTGCCCAACCTGATGGGGTATATTTCTATTTTGGAGATATTAATTCTGAGGCCCGAACATTCTCCAAAAAAGTTAAGGATCCTATGTAAGTGTTCAATTTCCAGATTACTTGGGGAAGTAAAAATTGCCACGTCATCTGAACAACGTTGGTTTGCCTCGTTTGGTAACACCGGTCTCAGGATGCCCCTATCCTATGATTTTTCTATTTTTGTGGTTTTTGCAACCTGTGTTCCAAAGGAGGCCTTAGATTGGGTGACTCATGTTCATTTTCTACCTTGGTTGTTCTTCAACATGTGTCTCACGCAGTTCACATTTGCCCTCGCATGCCGCCGGGTGCTGACCAACCTCTCAGCCACCGTGACTAGCCTCGCTCCCACCGTCTCGCTAACCTGACCTCGCCAGACTGTCTCTGTGCCTCCTTCCTCTGCCCCTCCATGGTCCAACCACTGTCCTCCTCTGCCCGCAGCAGCCCTACCATCTCATCGCTCAGCCCACGTGCACATCTCCTCTGCTTGGTTGGCCCGCCTCCCCCAAGCCCCTTTCTAAGCAAAGCACAACCGACCTTGACCTCGAATGCTTCATTGGCACGAGGAGAGTGGTGCATGATCCGATCTCGATTTCAGGCGCTCATAGGAGATGTGAACATATTCAATGAAGAAAAAGTACTCAAGAGATAAACAACAAAAACAATGTTTGAAACAAATATCCTGTTAAATTGAGATGCATAGTTGAGATTGAGAACCCCATCTGGTAAGCAGGTAGTATGTCATGTGCGGGCACACATATGCTAGGCACAGGCGCGCCCGCGACGTGCGCCGCGCGGCTGAGCGCACTAGGCAGGCGCTGCATGGGTTGCCCTCTAAGGGCTAAAGATAGAAACTTAGATTAGTAAGTTGTTTTGGAAATTCCTAGAATCAAGGAGAGCTTTCTCCATTCGGTTGGGCCATTGGCCATATATATTTGTAATCACTTGACAATGAAGAATAAGAAGAATTATATCCCTAATCTCTCTCTCTCTCTGTTAAGCCTACGGTGGAGGGGAATAACCTCACCGGAGAAGACGGTCTATGGCTACGAACTGCGTAGCCGCGGTCCGGCCAGTCGGGGATTCAACGCCCTTGACAACCAGGTATCACGGTCACATCGGTCCTCTCCCACCCGCTTCACCCATTCTTCCATAGCCGCCGCCCACTACCCTAGCCCTCCTCCATCGCCGCAGTCCTCCACCGCTTCCGCACCACAGCCAGCAGCCATGAGCGATCCCACCATCGCCGATGTGATGGCGATGTTGAAATCCATCACCACGGAGATGACAACCATGAAGGCCGACATGGCGGCTATGAAGGAGAAGTCGGCCTCGTCGTCGGACAGCGGCAACGGCGGTCGCCTAGAAGGGCCGCGCGATCTTGATCGCCCCCCAAAATTCCAAAAATTGGATTTTCCCCGCTACGACGGCAAGACCGATCTGATGCTCTTCATCAACAAGTGTGAATCCTATTTTCACCAACAGCACACCATGGCGGAGGAGCGTGTGTGGATGGCCTCGTACAATTTGGAGGACGTCGCGCAACTCTGGTACATCCAACTCCAGGAGGACGAGGGCACGCCGCCGTGGGGGCGATTCAAGGAGCTCCTAAACTTGCGGTTTGGGCCTCCCCTCTGCTCGGCACCGCTGTTTGAGCTCGCTGAGTGCTGGCGTACAGGGACCATGGAGGAGTACTCCAATCGCTTCCAGGGCCTCCTGCCTCGCGTGGGTCGTCTTGATGAGGCTCAGCGCGTCCAGCTCTTCACCGGTGGACTCCTGCCACCGCTCAGTCACGCCGTCCGCATCCACAACCCGGCGACGCTCACGACCGCCATGAGCCTGGCGCGCCAAGTGGAGTTGATGGAGATCAAACATCCGGTGCAGCCTCCCCCTCGGGCTCCCCCGCGCGGCTTCCTTCTCGCTCCCACGCCCCGGCCAGCGCTCCAGGCGCCCCACTAGCCACTGGCGCTCCCTGCCCCTCCGGTGGCTGCCCAGTAGGGTCGCGGCGAGGGCAACCAGAGGCGCCTCACCCCGGACGAGATGGCGGAATGGTGCTGTCTGGGTCTCTGCTTTAATTGCAATGAAAAATATACCCGTGGCCATAACAGATTTTGCCGGCGCATCTTCTTCCTTGAAGGCGTGGAGATCGAGGACGCCGTGGACGCCGCTGGAGACGCGGAGCACGACGCCGAGGCACCCTGTTTTTCCCTGCAGGCCGTGGCTGGGGTTCCCATGGCAGGCACCATGTAGATCACCGTGGCACTTGGCGCCGCGTCCCTCATCGCCCTCCTCGACTCCGGCAGCACGCACAACTTCATCTCGGAGGAGGCGGCGTGGCGCTCCGGTCTACCCCTCCGTCAACGCCCTTGCCTCACACCCTTGGTCGCGAATGGCGAGCGGGTCACCTATGCCGGCGTCATCCACGACGCGCCTCTGCTCATCGATGGCGAGTCGTTCCCGACCGACCTCTACGTCATGCCACTGGCCAGGTACGACATCGTCCTCAACACCCGGGGGCTCAGCGAGTTAGGGCCCATTGTTTGGGACCTCAGCCACCGGCGCATGTCCTTCCAGCGCTAGGGGCGCCCTGTCTCCTAGACCGGCATGGCTAGCCCCTCTGTGCCGGCCCTGGGCGCCACAACAGAGGCCAGTTCCCTCCTGGAGGCGCTGTTGCTCTTGTTTGGGGGGCTCTTTGCGGACCCCGTCGGTCTGCCCCCCCAAGCGTGCGCACGACCACCGCATTATTCTCAAGCCCGACGCCCAACCAGTCGCCGTCCGCCCTTACCGGTACCCCGTGGCGCACAAGGACGAGTTGGAGCGGCAGTGTGCCGCCATTATTGATCAAGGGATCGTCCACCACAGCGACTCGCCGTTCTCATCGCCTGTCCTCCTTGTCAAGAAGCCCGATGGTTCGGGGCGCTTCTGCGTCGACTACCGGGCACTGAACGCGCTCACCGTCAAGGATGCTTTCCCGATCCCGATGGTCGATGAGCTACTAGACGAGCTCCATGGTGCCAAGTTCTTCACCAAGCTGGACCTCCGGTCTAGGTACCACCAGGTGCGCATGCGCCCGGAGGACGTGCACAAGATGGCGTTCCGCACCCACGATGGCCTGTACGAGTTCCTGGTGATGGCGTTCGGGCTGTGCAACGCCCCGGCGACATTCTAGGCCTTGATGAACGACATGCTCTACCCGTTCCTACGCCGCTTCGTCCTAGTATTTTTTGACGATATTTTGATTTACAGCAAGTCGTGGGCTGATAATCTTCGCCACCTTTGGGCCGTCCTCGATGAACTACGCTGCCACCAACTCTTCGTCAAGCGCACCAAGTGTTCTTTTGGTGCTTCCTCCGTCGCCTACCTCGGCCATGTCATATCCGCAGTGGGTGTGGCCATGGACCCGGCCAAGGTGCAGGCGATCCACGATTGGCTGGCTCCATGTTCGGCTCGGGCTGTGCGCGGTTTCCTCGGCCTTGCTGGGTATTACCGCAAGTTCGTCCACAACTTCAGGGTGATCGCTGCACCACTGACGACCCTACTCAAGAAGGAGGGTTTCTCCTAGGACAACGCGGCGACCATGGCATTCACAGGGCTCAAGACTGCCGTCACGTCCGCCCCCGTCCTCGCCATGCCTGACTTCGCCAAGCTGTTCACCGTCGAGTGTGATGCGTCGATGTTTGGCTTCGGCGTGATCCTGGTCCAGGAGGGCCATCCGGTCGCCTTCTTCAGCAGGCCTGTGGCACCTCCCCACCGCTCGCTAGCCACCTACGAGCGCGAGCTCATTGGCCTCGTCCAGGCGGTACGGCACTGGCGCCCATATCTCTAGGGGCGGTGCTTCATCGTCAAGACCGACCACTACAGCCTGAAGTTTCTCCTCGATCAGTGCCTCGCCATGATCCCTCAGCATCACTAGGTCGGCAAGCTCCTAGGCTTCGATTTCTCGGTGGAGTACTGGTCAGGCGCCACGAACATCGTCGCTGACGCCCTCTCCCATCGCGACAATGACGAAGGGGAGGTGATGGCTATTTCGGCGCCCCGCTTTGACTTCATCGAGCGCCTCTGCCACGCCTAGGCCACTGATCCGGCCCTAGTTGCCATCCATGATGAGGTCTAGGCTAGCACTTGCACCGCCCCATGGGCGCTGGTGGACGGCATGGTCGCCTTCGACGGCCGCCTGTACATTCCCCCAGCGTCGCCGCTGCTACAGGAGATCTTGGCCGCGATCCACAACGACGGCCATGAGGGCATCCACCGCACCCTCCATAGGCTCTGGCAGGATTTTCATTTTCCCAACATGCGTCATTTGGTGCAGGATTTCGTGAAGGCCTGCGTCACCTGTCAGCAGTACAAGTCCGACCACCTTAGGTCGGCCGGTCTGCTGCAGCCACTGCCGGTTCCGTCGGCTGTGTGGGTGGACATCGGCATCGACTTCATCGAGGCATTGCCCAGGGTGCAAGGCAAGACAATCATCCTCTCCGTCATGGATCACTTCAGCAAGTATTGCCATTTCATCCCCCTGGCGCACCCTTACACCGCCGAGTCCGTCGCTCATGCCTTCTTCGCCAACATCATTCGCCTCCATGGCGTTCCGCAGTCCATCGTCTCGGACCGTGATCTAGTGTTCACCTCGATGTTTTGGTAGGAGCTCATGCGGCTCACTGGGATGAAGCTCTACATGTCCTCCACCTTCACCCGTAGACGGACGGCCAGACCAAGGCCGCCAACCAGGTCATCATCATGTACTTGCGCTGCTTCACCGACGACTGTCCCCGGCAGTGGCTCCGTTGGCTGCCATGGGTGGAGTACACCTACAACACCGCCTATCAGTTATTGCTCTGTGAAACTCCGTTTCATGTAGTCTATGGCTAGGACTCCCCGACAATCCGCTCCTATGAGCCCGGCGAGACCCGCGTTGCAACGGTCGCCCAGGAGATGGAGGAGCGCGCTGCCTTCCTCAACGACATCCGCTATCGCCTTGAACAGGCTCAGGCAATCCAGAAGTGCGTCTACGACCAGCACCACAGGCCGATGTCTTTCTAGGTCGGCGATTGGGCTCTTCTTCGCCTTCAGCAGCGGGCAGCAGCGTCCCTCCCACGCTCGGCAATAGGGAAGCTCAAGCCACGATACATTGGGCCGTACCAGGTGGCGGAGCTCATCAACGAGGTGGCTGTGCAGCTACAGCTTCCTCCCGGCGCTCGTCTTCATGATGTGTTCCACATCGGCGTCCTCAAGAAGTTTGTCAGTACCCCGCCGGCCGTTCCACTGTTGCTGCCTCCGCTCCTGCACGGTGCTGTTGTGCCTGCTCCCGCCTAGGTGACTTGAGCTCGGCTGGCCTAGGGAGTGCGCCAGGTGCTCATTGAATGGCAGGGAGAACCACCTGTCTCGGCTACATGGGAGGATCTAGACGACCTCCATGCTTGGTTCCCTTCCTTTTAGCTCGAGGACGAGATGGCCGTCGAGGCGGGGAGAGATGTCATGTGTGGGCGCACATATGCCAGGTGCAGGCGTGCCCGTGACATGCGCCGTGTGGCTGAGCGCACTGGGCAGGCGCTGCATGGGTTGCCCTCTATGGGCTAAAGATAGAAACTTAGATTAGTAAGTTGTTTTGGAAATTCCTAAAATCAAGAAGAGCTTTCTCCATTTGGTTGGGCCATTGGCCATATATATTTGTAATCGCTTGACAATGAAGAATAAGAAGAATTATATCCCTAATCTCTCTCTCTCTCTCTGTTAAGCCTGCGGTGGAGGGGAATAACCTCACCGGAGAAGACGACCGATGGCTACGAACTACGTAGCCGCGGTCCGGCCAGTTGGGGGTTCGACGCCCTTGACATAGTATCCATGAACGATGGTGCTATTACCCTCTAAAAAATGACAGTGCTGTCACAAATTGCAGCTTCAGGAGCATAAGTATACTATGATATACAGGCAACATCTATCCTTGTCGTGGGTGAATGAAATTCCATGTCTTAAAAGAATACCATTCTAAGTTTGAGATAAGTTAAACTCACTTAAGTTTAAATAAGTTTTTAAAATAGCATCAACACATTTATGTCTCGAAATAGGTTTACTATGGAAATATATTTCATAACTAATCTAATGATAAATGTTTAGTATGGTAAGTTTTAAAATATATAAATTTAGTTAAATTTGATATTGTTTGAATTACTTTTTTTTGGAACGGAGGGAGTAGATCCAGTTGCCAAATTGTATGAGCTGTGGACAGTGTTTTCCTAAACGCTAAACGGTAAATAGTCGGTCACCTACCGTTTAGCCATTATTCGGGCAAAATGTCCCATTAAACGGGCTAAACAGCCAATTAAACGGGGTAAACGGGTGATTAAACGGAAACGGTGCACCACCGTGTAGCGTTTACATGGTGTTTAAACAGGCTAAATAGCCGTTTAGGTGAACAGTGGCTGTGGACTATCCTTGGAATTCAAAGGCTTTGCACTGCAGCAGTGCAGTTGCGCAAGACAAATGGAAGACATTTAACATCTTAGGGCCCGTTTGGTACCGCTCCTCACACGGCTTCTGAAGTCATTTTATGGCTCCACCAACCAAACAGTCTTAAGCGAGCGGCTCCCGTGGAGGATTCCCGGTTTATGCGCTCTCACATGCCGCTGCGGTCCGCTGGAGCCAAAATCGAGCTTCCACTGGCTCCTGTGTTAGACCCAGCAGCCATGGTATCTCTTTGCCCCTAAAGTTCACAACAAATTACAGCATCTGCCATTGTCTCCCCAACCAACCTTATTTGCTCGTTCGTAGGCTGAAGCCGCACGGTGTAGAGAGAAGAAGCTCCATCCTCCCTCCATGGATGCACGGTAGCCCGAGAGGCAAGATGGCAAGGGGGTTCTGGAGACCGATAGATCCGGCGGTGCTAAAGATGGATCCATGGGTGTCGTGGGCTCGGAAGGAGCGACGTCGGGAGGCTTCCGCGCCCTCCTCGAGGGAGCTACAGGCGACGCCGTGCTAAAAGCTCTAGTTTGGTTTTGGTTAATTGATGAAACCCTACGTGCTAACCTAGTTTATCAAAGTGACTATGAGATAGGTAGCACTCCTCCAAGTGATGAAGCAATGGCGAAGATCATGACGATGGTGATGGCATGGTGATGATCAAATGCTTGAACTTGGAAAAGAAGAAAGAGAAAAATAAAAGGCTCAAGGCAAAGGTATAAACCATAGGAGCCATTTTGTTTTGGTGATCAAGACACTTAGCGAGTGTGATCACATTTAGGATTGATAGCCATACTATTAAGAGGGGTGAAACTCGTATCGGAATGCGGTTATCAAAGTGCCACTAGATGCTCTAACTCATTGCATATGCATTTAGGATCTAGTGGAGAACTAACACCCTTGAAAATGTTTATGAAAAATATGCTAACACATGTGCACAAGGTGATACACTTGGTGGTCGGCACATTTGAGCAAGGGTGAAGAAGTTAGAGGTGAAATGGAGTTAGTCGCAAAGATGCTGGTGTCGGTCAAAGGACCGGACATTGGGTCGCTCAGCGACCGGACGCTGAAGGGCTGCATCCGGTCGTGTTGTCGGTCAGCACTGTAAGAAGTCATAGTGTGACCAGACGCTGGCAGGGTCTGGTCAAGCATGACCGAACGCGTCCGGTCGGCAAAAACATGTTTTTGACCCTTACTGTAAACGACCGAACGCTGAGGGTCCAGCGTCCGGTCAGCTTTGTCGGAGCGTCTGGTCAACATTCCGACCGTTGAGATCAAACGGTCACCGTTGAACGTAGGAGACATGTGGCCGCCATCGGGCGTCCGAACGCTGAGGAGTAGCGTCCGGTCAACATGACCAGAGCATCCGGTCAGCCCGTGTTGTGCCTAGTGAAGAGGTACAACGGCTCTATTTCGTAGGGGCTTCTATTTAAGCCCCATGGCCAGTTCAAGCTCACTCTCTTGGCCATTTGCATTGACATAGCAACCTTGTGAGCTTAGCCAAAGCCCTCCCACACATCTTCATCATTGATTCATCATCTTTGTGAGATTGGGAGAGGATCCAAGTGCATTGCTTGAGTGATTACATCTAGAGGCACTTGGTATTTGTGTTTTGCTACGGATTTTGCTTGTTGCTCTTGGTGGTTGCCACCACCTAGATGGCTTGGTGCAGCGGTAGAGGATTGGCATGAGTTGGTGATTGTTCATGGCCATCTCCGGTGATTGTGAGGGGATTTGTACCTTCTCCGGTGGAGCGCCGAAATGTAACTCTAGTGGATTGCTCGTGTCATTGAGTTACCTCACTTATGAGTAGGTTCTTGTGGTGTCCAATTGTGTGGACGAGGTTTATGCAACACCTCTTAGCCGCCGAACCACCAAGTGTTGTTTGACACAACAGGGATGTAGCGTGTTGGCAAGCATGTGAACCTCAGGAGAAAATTGGTTGCCTCTTGCCATTTGGTATTCTCCCGGTGATTGATTTAATATTCACATTGTGATTGGTTCACTCCTCTACACGGTGATATAATCACCCTACTCACTCATTTATATTCTTGCAAACTAGTTGTGGCAAGCACTTTAGTATAATTAGAATTGAGTGCTTGCTTTGTTATTTTAAGTTCATCTAGTGGAGCTCTTTAGAGTAGCAAGATTGAGAGCTCTTAGTGAGTAGTAACTTTGCAAGTTGTGTGCCTAGGAATCATTGCAACTAAAATTATTGGATAGGTGGCTTGCAACCCTTGTAGAGCTAGAGCAAGTTTGCTTTTCGCTATTTGTTATACTAATCAAATTGCTCTAGTTGATTTGTAGATTTTTAAATAGGCTATTCACCCCCCCTCTAGCCATATTAGGACTTTTCAAGTGGCATCAGAGCTGTGGTCACCATTTAATTCAAGGCTTAACAACCTCGGTGTTAAATTATGTCTCAAGTTGTGTTCAACCATGTGGGGGGCAAACCACCATTCTTTGATGGCACATGCTATGATTATTGGAAGAGAAAGATGAGGATGTATCTTGGTTCAATCAATGATCAAGTATGGGAAGTGACCAAGAATGACTATGCTATCATTGATCCCGATGATCCCACCAACCAAGATAAGATCAACAAGCAATGCAATACAATGGCTCTCAACACAATATACAATGCCATTGATTCCAAGGTGTTTGAGCAAATAAAGGATTGTGAAAGAGCAAATGAGGTGTGGAAGAGATTGGAGGAAAAATATGAGGGCACACCAGTGGTGAAGAGTGCCAAATTGTATATCCTTAAGGATAAATTGACAAGCTTCAAGATAAAGGAAGATGAGAGCATTTCGGAGATGTTCCATCATTTGCAAGTGATTGTCAATGATTTGAAGGCATTGGGAGAGAAGATCAAGGATGATGATGTCTCTCATCGGTTCTTGATGTGCCTATCTCCAAGATTTGAGATGTTGAGATTGCTCATCATAAGAGGAGGATTAAAAGAGATTACCCCCAACCAAGTACTAGGTGATGTCATGACCCAAGAGACATACCGTGTGGAAAGGGAGAGGGATGACAAGGAGGACAAGAAGGAAGAAGAAGACAAGAAGAAGAAGAGTGTAGCATTTAAGGCTAGCT
Organism: Miscanthus floridulus; assembly: GCF_019320115.1. Taxonomy (NCBI): domain Eukaryota; kingdom Viridiplantae; phylum Streptophyta; class Magnoliopsida; order Poales; family Poaceae; genus Miscanthus; species Miscanthus floridulus. The sequence continues at coordinate 3,350,929 of NC_089581.1, read as the reverse complement.
CATCATCATCTAAGAACAAGGGCAAGTCCAAGAAAGAATCAAGTGATGATGATAATCTTAGTGACATTGATGATGAAGCCATGGCTCTATTTGTACGTAAGATGGGCAAATTCATGAAGAAGAAGGGCTATAGTGCAAGAAAGAGAAGAGATCACACCAAGAGCAAAGAGTATGTGAGAAGATGCTACAATTGCAAGAGCCCCGATCATGTTGTAGCAAATTATCCCTACAATAGTGATAATGATGAAGATGAGAAGAAGAAGCACAAGAAAGATAAGAATGAAAAGAAGGAGAAGAGAATGACCTTACAAAAGAAGAAGAAGGGTGGAGGCTATGTAGTCACTTGGGATAGTGATGGTTCCTCGGATGGTGATAGCTCTAGTGATGATGATAAGAAATCTACCAAGAGAGCACTAGCAAGCATCGCCATCAACAAGAAGCTCTCCATCTTCGACACTCCATCGACATGTCTCATGGCAAAGCCTACCAAGGTAAAATATGATGAGAGTGATGATGATGAATGTGAAAGTGACTCTTGTAGGAATGATAATGATGATGATGATGAGTACACCAAGGAGGAGCTCTTGGACATGTGTGAGCAAGTGCACGCTTGCAATGAGATGAAGAGAAAGGAGTGCAAAGAATTGTGCAATAAAGTAAAATTTCTTGAGCAATCCTTTGATGAGCTCAATGCTACTCATGAGAGGCTAATGGAAGCCCATGAGAAGCTTGGCAAAGCTCACTCTAAGCTTGAAAAGGCTCACTCGTCTCTCATTGAGCAAGTCAAAGTGGAGGAAGCCAAGAAGGAGCAAGTGATCATATCATATGATGTGGGACTAACATGTGATCTTATTGATGAATCTATTTTTATTGCTCCCACTAATACTTCTTGTAGCACTACCACTTCCACTTCACCCTTGAGTAATGGTCTCACTTGTGAAAACTCACTAAAAGTGGAAAATGAGACCCTCAAGAAGGAGGTGAATGAGCTCACTCGTTCCTTAGGCAATGCCTATGGTGGAGATGCCCGCTTGCTAAAATGCTTGGGTAGCCAAAGGTTTTCTCTCAACAAAGAGGGATTAGGCTATACCCTCAAGAAAGGCAAGGCAACCTTTGTCACTCCCAAAGCTAGCTTTGTGAAGGGCAATGGTCGGTTTTGCAATAGATGCAAGCAAGTTGGGCATATAGAGCAAAATTGCAAGACTAACAAGAACAAGCTACCTAATATATCCTCAATCAAATTTGATTCTTGTTACATGCTTTATAAGGGTGCCAACGGTATAAAGGCTAAGTTCATTGGTACACCAATTGTGGACCCAAAGAAAAATGCCATTTGGGTACCAAAGACCTTGGTAACTAACCTACAAGGACCCAAGCAAGTTTGGGTACCTAAAAAGAATTGATCTTCTTTTGTAGGTAAATTATAAAGCCGGAGAAAGGCATTGGGTGCTTGATAGTGGGTGCACACAACACATGATCGGTGATCCAAGAATGTTCAATTCAATCAATAAAAACAAGAGTAATGGGATTGATAGTATCACATTTGGTGACAATGGCAAAGGCAAGGTCAAAGGGCTTGGTAAGATTGCAATATCCAATGACTTGAGCATTTCCAATGTGCTACTAGTAGAGAGCTTAAACTTCAACCTATTATCGGTAGCTCAATTGTGTGATCTTGATTTCAAGTGCATATTTGGTGTGGATGATGTAGAGATCATAAGTGTAGATGGCTTTAACTTGATATTCAAAGAATTTAGATATGAGAATCTATACTTAGTTGATTTCAATGCTAGAGAAGCTCAATTGATAACATGTTTGATCACTAAGTCTAGCATGGGTTGGTTATGGCATAAAAGACTTGGTCATGTTGGAATGAAACAATTGAACAAGTTGATTAAGCATGACTTAGTTAGAGGCTTGAAAGATGTCACATTTGAGAAGGATAAGCTATGTAGTGCATGTCAAGCCAGAAAGCAAGTTGGTAACACACACCCTAAGAAGAGCATGATGAGCACATCCAAGGCATTTGAGTTGATGCACATGGACTTGTTTGGACCAACCACATACACTAGTATTGGTGGAAACAAATATGGATTTGTGATTGTGGATGATTTCACTAGATATACATGGGTTTTCTTTCTTGGTGACAAGAGTGATGTGTTTGCAGCATTCAAATCTTTTGTCAAGGGTATTCACAATGAGTTTGAAACAACAATAAAAAAAGTTAAAAGTGACAATGGAAGTGAGTTCAAGAACACTAGAATTGATGAGTTGTGTGATGAATTTGGAATTAGACATCAATTCTCGGCCAAGTACACTCCTCAATCAAATGGCTTAGTTGAAAGAAAGAATAGAACTTTAATTGACATAGCAAGATCAATGTTGAGTGAGTACAATGCGAGTCATTCATTTTGGGCCGAAGCAATCAACACGGCTTGCTATTATAGCAACCGACTCTATTGTCACCCCATGATGGAGAAGACACCTTATGAGCTTTTGAATGGAAGAAAGCCCAACATAGCATACTTTCGGGTATTTAGTTGTAAATGCTATATATTGAAGAAGAGAGAATTCCTTATTTGACACTAGAAAAATGAGTCATTCCTTTCTTGGCCCTAAAATTTTCTTCGTTCCCTATTTGACACTCACTTCAACTTTTATCCCTAATTTGACACTACCATCAAATCCGTTAGCTAACGGTGTTAACTGGCTGTTAAAAAGACATTTTCGCCCCTAGGAAAAAAGCGGCGAAGCAAATTTGAGAGGAAAAAAACCTGCGTCTTTTTTTGCAGCTGGGCGCATGCATCAGAGGCGGGCGCAAGTTTTTTTTCTCTCTCAAATTTGCTTCACCACTTTTTTCTAGGGGCAAAAATGTCTTTTTAACAACCAGTTAACACTGTTAGTTAACAGATTTGACGGTAGTGTCAAATTAGGGATGAAAGTTGAAGTGAGTGTTAAATAGGGAATGAAGAAAATTTCAGGGCCAAGAAAGGAACGACTCATTTTTCCAGTGTCAAATAAGGAATTCTCTCATTGAAGAAAGGCACTAGATTGAGCAAGTTTGAAAAGAAATGTGATGAAGGTTTCTTGCTTGGTTACTCCACTACTAGCAAGGCTTATAGAGTTTGGAATTTGGTTAGTGGTACTCTTGAAGAGGTTCATGATGTGGAGTTTGATGAAACAAATGGTTTCTAAGAGGAAGATGAGAATCTAAATGATGTGAAAGACACTCAATTGGTCAAGGCAATGAGAAACATGGACATTGGTGAGTTAAGGCCTAGAGTGGTGATTGATGTTGAAGATGACAAGAATCAAGTACTCTCTAACTCAAATGTGCAAGCTAGTGGTTCTCATGATCAAATCCAAGCAAGCACTAGTGATGGCAATGTGCAAGATCAACAAATGGCTAGTTCATCATCTCAACCAAGTGATCAATCAAATGCTAGCAATCAAGTGCAAGTGCTTCAACCAACCAATGTTGCAAGAGATCATCCATTAGACACTATCATTGGTGATATTTTAAGAGGTGTGCAAATAAGATCAAGATTGGCTTCATTTTATGAGCATTTCTCATTTGTGTCATCCATTGAACCTAAGAAGATAGATGAAGCTTTGAAGGATATTGATTGGGTCAATGTTATGCATAAAGAGCTAAACAACTTCATAAGAAACTAAGTATGGGAGTTCGTTGAGAGGCCTAAGGATCATAATGTGATTGGAACCAAGTGGGTCTTTTGGAACAAGCAAGATCAAGATGCGATAGTAATAAGGAGCAAAGCAAGATTAATGGCTCAAGGTTACACTCAAGTTGAAGGTCTTGACTTTGGAGAAACATATGCCCCGATTGCAAGATTAGAAGCAATTAGGATCTTGCTAGCTTATGCTTGTGCCCACAACATCAAGTTGTACCAAATAGATGTGAAAAGTGCATTTCTAAATGGGTACATCAATGAGCTTGTGTATGTTGAGCAACCTCCTGGTTTTGAGGATGAAAAGAAACCCAACCATGTGTACAAGTTGAGAAAGGTTTTGTATGGATTGAAGCAAGCACCTAGAGTATGGTATGAGAGATTGAGGGACTTCCTACTCTCTAAGGGATTCAAGATGGGAAAGGTTGACACCACTCTCTTCACCAAGAAGCTTGGAAAGGATTTGTTTGTGATGCAAATCTATGTTGATGATATTATTTCTGGGTCAACAAATCAAGAATTTTGTAAGGAGTTTGGCAAAATGATGGCTAATGAGTTTGAAATATCCATGATTGGAGAGCTTAGCTACTTCCTTAGTCTTCAAATCAAGCAAATGAAGTATGGCACATTTGTGAGTCAAGGCAAATATATCAAGAACATGCTCAAGAAGTTTGGAATGGATGATGCTAAAGTTATTAGTACACCAATGGGGACAAGTGGAAGCTTAGATAGTGATGCTAGTGGCAACATAGTGAATCAAAAGATGTATCGGTCCATGATTGGAAGTCTACTCTATGTGATCGCATCAAGGCCAGATGTGATGTTTAGTGTATGCATGTGTGCTAGATTTCAAGCCTCACCAAGAGAAAGTCATTTGAAGGCAACTAAGAGAATATTGAGGTACTTGAAGCATACACGATATGTTGGATTATGGTATCCCAAAGGAGCAAGATTTGAGTTGATTGGATATTCGAACTCTGATTATGCGGAATGCAAAGTTGAGAGAAAGAGCACATCGGACACATGCCAACTATTGGGAAGATCACTTGTGTCTTGGTCATCAAAGAAGCAAAATAGTATAGCACTTTCAACTGCCGAAGTGGAGTACATTTCGGCTAGTAGTTGTTGTGCACAATTACTTTGGATGAAGGCCACTTTGAGTGATTTTGTAATCAAGTTCAATCAAGTGCCATTGCTATGTGACAATGAAAATGCCATAAAGCTCATCAACAACCCGGTTCAACACTCAAGAACAAAGCATATAGATGTCTGTCATCACTTCATAAGAGATCACCAACAAAAAGAGGACATTTGCATTGAGAGTATGGGCACCGAAGATCAACTTGCCGATATCTTCACCAAGCCACTTGATGAGAAGAGATTTTGCAAGCTAAGGAATGAATTGAACATACTTGACTTCTCCAATATGTGTTGATGCACCCCCCCCCCCCAATTTATATGACATGCCTCTCCTTCGAGCAATCCAATGTAAAAGTTGATTGGCATGGCATACATCCTTGCTAAGGACATGATTAGTGCATCTAGACATATTTCACATTTGAATAGGCTCATTCATGAAAATCAAATGAATGTGATGCTTGTATGGTACCACTATTGCTTGTATGTTTGAAATGATCTAGTGGTAGCATATGACATGTTTGTGGGCTTGTAAACCTAGTGTTTGATCTATAAAATGAGCTATAAGTGTTTAACTCAACATGGTATAAGATAACCCTTATTTGGAGGTGTGAAGAAGCTTGTCCTTGGATCAAACCGAGTTAAATATCTTTTACAAGTGATCTAGATTGAACTAAATTGGGAAAATGATCCTCATTTCACATGATTTCACCCTAACCTATCTATAATTTGAGCTCACCTTTTGTGCTAATTGTTGACAAAGGGGGAGAAAAACAAAGATATGAGTGATAGGGGAGTATTTGACATAGGGGGAGAGATATGATAAAAAAGGGATCAATTAAAATTTTGAGTACACAAGTAGGGGGAGCAAGCTCATAAACTTGTATGATGCATTTGAAAGTGCATTTCATATATTTGCTTGCATGGTACAAGTTCTTAATTTCAATATCCATGCTTGTGTGGTGTATGCTAGTTGTAGGTTTGAATGTTGAAATGAAAAACTAGCATGCATAGGCTAAAGTAACTAGACCTATGTTCATTCTATGAAAACTAGACCCTTATTTGTAATATTGATCTCGTGGGGTATTCTAGTTTTTGTGTATGTCTAGTTACTAATGGTGCTAAGGATGGTATATTGGTGCACTCTGATTGGTATCACGCTTTAAAGGTCCATCTCTTATACCTTAGCATCATTTGGTAGAAATTGACTCCTATATTTCCTATCTAAGCATATGTGCAAGCTACAATCCAAACTCTTAGCACATATGTAGGGGGAGCAATTGCTACTATTTAGAGTTCATGAAACTTGTCCATATTCCTTTACACATGGTAAAAATGCTTGAGCAAGCAACATGGATTTAATTAAATTTCAACTCATATCTTTGTGAAAGGGTTGTCATCAATTACCAAAAAGGGGGAGATTGAAAGCTCTAGTTTGGTTTTGGTTAATTGATGAAACCCTACGTGCTAACCTAGTTTATCAAAGTGACTATGAGATAGGTAGCACTACTCCAAGTGATGAAGCAATGGCGAAGATCATGACGATGGTGATGGCATGGTGATGATCAAATGTTTGAACTTGGAAAAGAAGAAAGAGAAAAACAAAAGGCTCAAGGCAAAGGTATAAACCATAGGAGTCATTTTATTTTGGTGATCAAGACACTTAGCGAGTGTGATCACATTTAGGATTGATAGCCGTACTATTAAGAGGGGTGAAACTCGTATCGGAATGCAGTTATCAAAGTGCCACTAGATGCTCTAACTCATTGCATATGCATTTAGGATCTAGTGGAGAACAAACACCCTTGAAAATGTTTGTGAAAAATATGCTAACACATGTGCACAAGGTGATATACTTGGTGGTTGACACATTTGAGCAAGGGTGAAGAAGTTAGAGGTGAAATGGAGTTAGTTGCAAAGATGCTAGCGTCGGTCAAAGGACCGGACGTTGGGTCGCTCAGCGACCGGACGCTGAAGGGCTGCATCTGGTCATGTTGTCGATCAGCACTGTAAGAAGTCATAGTGTGACCAGACGCTGGCAGGGTCCGGTCAAGCATGACCGGACATGTTCGGTCGGCAAAAACACGTTTTGGACCCTTACTGTAAACAACTGGACGCTAAGGGTCCAGCGTCCGGTCAGCTTTGTCGGAGCATCCGGTCAACATTCCGACCGTTGAGATCAAACAGTCACCGTTGAATGTAGGAGACACGTGGCCACCATCAGGCGTCTAGACGCTGAGGAGCAGCGTCCGGTCAGCCCGTGTTGTACCTAGTGAAGGGGTACACCGGCTCTATTTCATAGGGGCTTCTATTTAAGCCCCATGGCCGGTTTAAGCTCACTCTCTTGGCCATTTGCATTGACATAGCAACCTTGTGAGCTTAGCCAAAGCCCTCCCACACATCTTCATCATTGATTCATCATCTTTGTGAGATTGGGAGAGGATCCAAGTGCATTGCTTGAGTGATTGCATCTAGAGGCACTTGATATTCGTGTTTTGCTGCGAATTTCGCTTGTTGCTCTTGGTGGTTGCCACCACCTAGATGGCTTGGTGCAGCGGTAGAGGATTGGCACGAGTTGGTGATTGTTCGTGGCCATCTCCGATGATTGTGAGGGGATTTGTACCTTCCCCGATGGTGCGCCGAAAGGTAACTCTAGTGGATTGCTCGTGTCATTGAGTTACCTCACTTGTGGGTAGGTTCTTGCGGTGTCCAATTGTGTGGACGAGGTTTGTGCAACACCTCTTAGCCACCGAACCACCAAGTGTTGGTTGACACAACGGGGACGTAATGTGTTGGCAAGCACATAAACCTCGGGAGAAAATCGGTTGTCTCTTGCCATTTGGTATTCTCCTGGTGATTGATTTAATATTCACATTTTGATTGGTTCACTCCTCTACACGGCAGTATAATCACCCTACTCACTCATTTATATTCTTGCAAACTAGTTGTGGCAAGCTCTTTAGTGTAATTAGAATTGAGAGCTTGCTTTGTTATTTTAAGTTCATCTAGTGGAGCTCTTTAGAGTAGCAAGATTGAGAGCTCTTAGTGAGTAGTAACTTTGCAAGTTGTGTGCCTAGGAATCATTGCAACTAGAATTATTGGATATGTGACTTGCAACCCTTGTAGAGCTAGAGCAAGTTTGCTTTTCGCTATTTGTTATACTAATCAAATTGCTCTAGTTGATTTGTAGATTTTTAAATAGGCTATTCACCCCCCTCTAGCCATATTAGGACCTTTCACGTGCGCACCGGCCCCATCGGCTGGCCGCCGGGCATAGCCTGAGGCGGTGCCCCTTGGCCAGGCGTGGCCCTAGGAGGTGGCGCATGGCTGGGACCGCCCCCAGTTGGCGGTGCCTGGGCGAGCGTGGGCGCTGGAGGCAGCCCGTGGCCTAGCGCGCCCAAAGGCAACGGCGTGACCCCAAGCGGTGGTGAACAAGCCAGCCTGCGCCCTTCGTGTGCAGGTGCGTCGACCGGTGTTCATGGCAGTGGGAGCTGGGATTGGCCGGATTTTTATGCATCGGGTGCCACAGCTTTTGGGCTAGATTGGAGGACAACTGAAGATCTTGGGGTATTCATGGGGAGATTGGTGGCTCATCATCTGCTCAGGGTCGTGGTGCCTCTGCTTGGCGACGAGGTGCTAGAAGTAGCCATGCACAGAGGCCGCCAATTCCCGCTACCCCTGCATCTGACACCATTGATCTCACTGATTCAAGGTATACACATGCATCGTGTAGTAGTAGTCGTATTCCTTTTGTAGAGATCATTTATGCATGTTTAGTAGTAGTCATATTCTGGAACTTTGAGATTTGCTTAATGAAAATATTTGAATAGTCATAATATGTAGCTTGCCACCATCTTATGAACATGAATTTGCACACAACAGCGAGGTCGTTTGGGATGATGAGAATACTAGTATATTGTGGGGGTATGACCCTGGATACCCCTAGCAGGCCACATGGGCTATGCCTCCAGGGGCGGTCTAGTCCACAAGAAGGAGCCTTGCGGGGCATGATTCTGCTCGGCGCCTCCCGCAAGGCATGGGAAGGATATCCAAAAGATGTCACATAGTCTGATAGGATATGCACGATCCCGTGTTTCTTGTAATCTGTTATTACTTTCTGGTTATCTCTTAGATCTAACCGTCTTGTAACCTTGCCCCCTGGACTATATAAGGCGGGCAGGGACCCCCTACGAAATCACGACAAATTATACAATAGCTAATACAAACCAACAGACCACAGGAGTAAGGTATTATGTCATACTGACGGCCTGAACCTGTATAACTCATGTGTCTCTGTTGCCTTCTTGTTCTTGATTACACGCTCCTCTGCCGATCAATCTACCATCACGGGATACCCCTCGGTGGACTACCGATGATATTTTGTCGACAGTTGGCACACTAGGTAGGGGTGTGCGTGCTGTTTCCTTGTCGAACAAGATGGCTTTTTTCACAGGCTCTTCGTTCCTCCCGCAGCCTGGCCAGATCTTCACAGTCAGATCCATCACATGGCTCATCAACGCCGATAGAGTTGGAGAGCTTCTCGAGCCGGTGCAGATCCATTCTGCGCCGACCACCCTCACACCTGTGACTGTAGATCCAATCTCAGAGCCACTTCTGGGGTCGACTTCATCAGCCACTCGCCGCTCGCTTCCTCGCTATCTCAGGAGGCACGTCAACAATGACAATCTGATCAAGTCTATCGATCGGGTCGGCCTGAAACTCACCGATTGCCTCTCCATTGCTGAGTCGGCTCTAGACACCCTTGTTCAGCACCGACCACCTTCCGATCCCGATCTGTCGGTGTTTAGTGCTCGGGAAACCTCAGGGCTCGCCGCCCTACCCTTCGGGCTCGCCAACACTGCCGCTACATATCAAGACACCCTGAGGGGCAAATTCGCTGACCAGCTCGCCGACCAGCTTCCACCAACCGTCAACATGCTACACGCCAGCCGGGGTCCTGGAGCATCCCTCCAAACTATCCTTGAGGAAAATCCGAACTCCGAGTCTCAAGGCTCCACCGAGCCCCTTGCCGAGACCTTCACCAAGCAACCTCCTCTCCTGCCTTTCTAGGGTGGCGCAATCTTCAACGTCAGTATCGACAGCCCCCCTCAGAATGGTGAAACAGATGAGGAACGCGCTGCCCATCAAAATAGGAACGCCAACCGTGCGCAACGACATGATAATGAATGTGCCATTGCGATGGCCGAGGCCGCTTATGATAACCAGTTCGATTCACAAGGAAGGCCCCTCCATCGCAACCTCAACGAAGAATTCCTCCGTGTTGACGGCCACGACGTTTTCAAGACTCTAAGCACCAATCTGGCCGTGGCCGCCAATGAACTTGCTCACCTACCGCAGACGCTCGAGCTCGCCAAGGTCGCCGCTATGCTTAAAGCGGCACACTGTCAAGTTAATGAGATTCGAGAAGTTCAGAGACCTTCATGCTCCACGAGCGTGATTCACCGATCAGCCGATCCTAGATCTAATCACCGCCCTAGTCAAAGCCGCTTCGCCGACCAGTCACTACCTCCCCAGGGGGGAGTTGGAGGCCACCACACCGGGCATCATCGCCAGCATGACCAAGAGGTCGAACAGGACGCCCGAGTGCACCTCAGTAACCTTTGGGATGCACGACGGTGTATTGATCAACGATGTTTCGGGCGCCATAAAGATGAAGTACGACGTCGCCAGGAGTATGAGCAAGAGTACGGCAACCTAGACTCAGCTCTGGAGCCGATCGCCACTGGCAATACTGCCGATGTTAGCCCCGACAGCCCGGAAGGGCCCCAGCTTTCACCAGGGCACTCCGAACGCTCCAGTGGCCCCGTGGCTTCAAAATCACTGGGGTCGAGCCCTATGAAGGGAGGATGAATCCAACTCAGTGGCTGTAGGCTTACGCCACCACCGTCCGTGCCGCCAGAGGAGACACCAACATCATGGGAAATTATCTCCCCATCATGCTCATGCCAGCCGCCATGAGCTAGTTCACAAGCCTTGCCCCAGACTCCATCGAATCTTGGGAAGATCTAAAAAGAGTTTTCACTGACAACTACATGGCCACATGTAGGTGGCCGGGTACCAAGCACGATCTCAACAGCATCACCCAAAAGCCGTCCGAACTACTCCGTAGCTACATCAGACGCTTCTCCAAGATGAGGAATTCTATTCCCAACATCATGGAAGCCCAAGTCATCACCGCCTTGTCCGAGGACTTCATCACCAAGAACTCCATTCTAAGTTCAACAGGAAGCCACCTACCAGAATCGGCGAGATGATCACAACTGCCAACCAGTACACCGACGCCGAGGAAGCGGAGGTGCGTTTTAATGAAGATACGGGCACTAATCGCCCGCCTCGTCGCCACGACGACCGCAATGACGACCGATAGCACAACGATCACCACCACGACGACCACAACGATGACCGATAGCACAACAGTCGCCGCTACGATGACCGCAGTTTCCATCAGGACAGCGGATGAGATCGGCCAGATGGATATAAAGCTGGTCAGAATCGCCGCCGCCGACCAGATCACTTTGTTGCCAACGTCAATGAGCCGTGCGCAAAGCGTAACTACGATGAGCAGTACAAGAAGATCCTTGACAGACCATGCCCCCTGCACAAGAATGCCAAACACAAGATGAAGGACTACCTTGGTTTGGCTAAGGAGTTCCAGGAGAAAAAGTACAACGACGACAATGGTGGGAACGGAGTACGCCGACCTCCTGGGGATAATAATAATGCCTTCCAGGACCACGACAAGGTGGTCGCCACCATCTTTGGGGGTTTTGCCTCCAATGAGAGCAGAAGGGAACGGAAGCTCGCTGCCCGGCGAGTGCTCACCGTCATTTCAGAAGAAACTACCGCCAACCCCAGCTATCGCCCATGGTACGAAATCTCCATCACCTTCAGTAGGGTCAACCAGTGGGCGGACATACCCTACACAGGGTGTTTTCCCCTTGTCTTTGATGCGACTGTCCAGAAGGTGCTCTTCAGAAAAGTCCTCATCGATGGTGGGAGCGCTTTGAATCTACTCTTCGCCGGGGCCCTAAGGGAGTTCGGCCTCAGTCCAACAGATCTCACGCCTTTAGACTCCTCCTTCTAGGGTGTGGTACCTGGCAGGGTATCTAGACCGCTTGGGCAGATTACCCTACCAGTACAGTTTGGCACGACAACCAACTACCGAGTGGAGCATATCAACTTCTACGTCGCAGACTTCGACACCGCCTATCATGCCATACTAGGGCGACCGGCTCTGGCCAAGTTCATGGCCATTCCGCACTATGCGTATTTGGTGTTAAAGATGCCTTTGCCCATAGGGGTCCTGTCTTTGCGGGCCAACCTCTCCATCGCCTACGCCTACGAGACAGAAAGTCTCGCCCTCACCAAAGCCACCGACCTCTCCATCTAGATGGCTAGCATGATCGCCGAAGCCAAGATGCCATCTGCTGACGACATGGAGATCCTAGAACCTCCTCGTGCCTCCGCCAAGTCCAAGGAAGTCAAGGAGATCAGCCTCGGCCTCGATGACCCTTCCAAGATGGTGAAAATTGGGGCTCACCTTGACCAAAATAGGAAAGCGCGCTCGTCTCCTTCCTACGTGCCAATGCCGATGTGTTTGCTTGGAAACCTGCAGACATGCCAGGGGTACCACGGGAGAAGATCAAGCACTCCTTGAATGTCTCACCGACCGCTAAACCGATCAAGCAAAAACTTCGTCGATTCGCGCCAGACAAAAAGGAGGCTATTAGGGTAGAAATAAAACGGCTCTTGGCTGCCAGATTTATAAAAGAAGTGTATCATCCAGATTGGTTAGCTAATCCTATTCTTGTTAAGAAAAAGAATAAAGAATGGAGAATGTGTGTTGATTACACTGATCTTAACAAACACTGCCCTAAAGACCCCTTCGGCCTACCTCAGATAGACGAGGTTGTAGACTCCACCGCTGGTTGCGAATTGCTCTCCTTTCTTGACTGTTACTCTGGCTACCATCAGATCTCCCTCAAGAAGGAAGACTAGGTCAAAACGTCTTTCATTACACCTTTCGGTGCATACTGCTACACTACTATGTCCTTTGGACTAAAGAATGCAGGAGCAACCTACTAAAGGGCTATCCAGACGTGCCTCGACCAATAGATCGGCCGTAACATCGAGGCCTACATCGACGACGTGGTCATCAAGACTAAAACCACCAACAAACTCATCGCCGACCTTGAAGAAACTTTCACAAACTTGAGCAAATACCGATGAAAGCTAAACCCTTCAAAGTGCATCTTTGGAGTTCCATCCGGTATCTTGCTAGGCTACATCATCAGCGCTCGGGGCATTGAATCGAACCCTGATAAGGTCTCCGCCATCATCAATATGAAACGACCGACGTGTGTCAAGGATATACAGAAGCTTACAGGCTGCATGGCTGTGTTAAGCCGATTTATCTCGTGCCTTGGTGAAAAAGGGCTACCCTTCTTCAAGCTACTCAAGGCCTCCGAGCTTTTTTCTTGGTCGGAGGAGGCAGACACAGCTTCCGAGTAGCTCAAATTGTTTTTAACAAAACCTCCAATCATGATAGCGCCATGACCAGATGAAACTCTGCTGGTTTACATCGCCGTCACTTCTTGAGTTGTCAGTACGGCTATTGTCGTCGAATGCGAGGAAACTAGACACGCCTACAAGGTACAACGTCCGGTCTATTTTATCAGCGAGGTACTTAATGAGCCCAAAACTCATTATCCTCAGGTGCAAAAGCTGTTATATGCAATTTTGATCACCTCACGCAAGCTCTGACATTACTTCGAATACTACAAGATCGCCGTGGTCACTGAGTTCCCTCTGGGGGATATTCTCTGCAATAAAGAGGCCAATGGTCGTATCATCAAGTGGGCTGTTGAGCTCGGCACCTACTCCATTGACTTCAGAAGCAGACCGATCATAAAGTCACAGGCGCTTGCCGATTTCATCGCTGAGTGGACCAAAATCCAAGAACCCATCGCCGCCACTTGCCCTGAGCACTGGGTGATGTACTTCGACGGCGCCCTTAATATCAATGGTGCCGGTGCGGGCATTCTGTTCATCACACCGACAAAGGATAAACTCCGATATGTTCTTCGCATACATTTCTCGGTCTCCAACAACGTCGCGGAATACGAAGCATGTCTTCATGGCCTCCATATAGCCATCAAGCTCGGCGTCAAACGCCTCATGGTATACGGGGATTCTACGCTGGTTATCAATCAGCTCAATAAAGATTGGTCCTGTTCTAGTGAGAAGATAGATGCATACTGTGCCGAAATCAGGAAGCTTGAAGGGAAATTCTATGGCATTGAGTACCACCATGTGGTACGGGATCAAAACCAAATAGCCGACCAGCTATCAAAGATAGGATCTTCTCGCACCACGGCTCCACCAGGGGTTTTCATTCAGGACCTCTTGACACCATCCATTAAAGAAGATAAGGAAGTTGTAGAGGTACCCCCTGCCGAGCAGTTGGTACTCATGATACCTTCACAGGTCACCGATTGGAGGGAACAGTTCATCAAATACCTCTCCAACAGCGAAGTACCCGCCGACAAAATCGAAACCGAACAACTAATTCGCCGAAGTAAGCATTACGTGTTGGTAGACGGTTGCCTGATGAGGAAAAGTACCAAGGAAGGGATACTACAGAAGTGCATCATCCAAGACGACGGTGTGAAGCTACTCTCCGAAATTCACTCTGGCTCCTGTGGCAATCATGCGGCTTCGAGAACACTGGTCGGCAAAGCTTTCCGAGCAGGTTTTTACTGGCCCACGGCCATCTCCGATGTGGAAAATCTCGTTCAACGATGTGAGGGTTGTTAGTTTTTTGCCAAGCAAATACATGTACCGGCACAGGAACTACAGACCATCCCAGCTTCCTGACCATTCTTATGCTGGGGACTAGATATGATCGAACCTTTCAAACCAAAGCCAGGAGGTTTCCGGTATGTGTACATCGCCATTGATAAGTTCTCCAAGTGGATTGAGTACAAACCACTCGTCGCAGCTACTGCTAAGAAAGCAGTCGAGCTCTTTGAAGACAGTGTACATAGATTTGGTCTCTCGAATAGCAACATCACTGACCTTGGGACAACTTTTACCGGCCATCATTTTTGGGACTTCTACGAAGAACGGTGCATCTCTGTTAAATACATTTCCGTTGCTCATCCTAGAGCTAACGGCCAGGTCGAACGAGCCAATGGTATGATCCTCGATGCCCTAAAAAAGGCTCTATCAAAAAGAAGAAAAGCATCCGGGCAGATGGCTCAAAGAACTACCAGCTGTGGTCTAGGGACTACGCACTTAAGCTAGTCGTAGTACCGGCGTATCTCTATATTTTATGGTCTATGGCTCAGAGGCCATACTTCTAGCGGATATTGCATTCCGAGCACCCAGAGTAGAAAACTATGATGAAGACCAAGCCGTAGTTGTTCGGACAGAAGACATTGATCAGGCCGAGGAAGAACGTCTGATTACTTGTGTTCGCACATCCAAGTACCTCGAAGGTCTGCGGAGGTATTACAACCGTAACGTCAAAGGTCGTTCGTTCGCGATCGGCGACCTCGTCTTACGTCGGAAACAAAAAATCGAAGGGATTCACAAGCTGTCTTCACCATGGGAGGGCCCTTACATCGTAAAAGGTGTTACTCGACCAGGGTCTTATCGCTTATGTGACTTAGATGGACTCGATGTTCCCAACTCCTGGCACATAGAGCACCTTATATGTTTCTACCCCTGAAATAACATAGATATGTATTCTTTACTTTAATATTAATAAAGTTCTGGTCTCCATAATTTTTCTCCATTTTTTCCTTCATCATAAGCTTCACTTACCGTTAGCGGGCTATATGCCACTCCGTGATGGCCTCCAATACGCTCGCCAAGTACGTCCAAATCGTCAAGCACGATCTCTCCAAATCGCCGAGCACGATCTCTCCAAATCGCTGAGCACGATCTCTCCAAATCGCCAAGCATGATCTCTCCAAATCGCCGAGCACGATCTCTCCAAATCGCCGAGCACGATCTCTCCAAATCGCCGAGCATGATCTCTCCAAATCACCGAGCACGATTTCTCCAATTCATCGAACACGTTAACTCCAAAAATCGCTGAACATGATTTCTCCAATTCGCCGAGTACGATTTCTCCATAAATCGCCTACTATGTTTTCTCCGGATCACACAGGTTTTTCTACCAAAAACGACGACGATTTTTTGCTCCAAATTTCAAAACATAGCTCGCCAATATTCGAGCAGCACACGTTTTTTCTTTCTGTTTTCTATGGAGAAGACCCAGTCTCTGACTACATCCTACGCGCGCTTAGGGGCTTCCGCGCTCTGCGTTACGGTTGGTCGGCTGTGGTTCCTTGGTCATGCCTGTTCATCCTACACGTGTCAGGGTCTCTGCGCTAGATGTTATGGACTACAGGCTAGTCAAGGCCTAGATTGTAGGCATGAACTAACTGCTCGGACGCCACTTGAACTATTTTTCTCGCTAAGTTACTCAAGTTGGCTACTGAACAGCATGTTTTTTGCAATGAGAACTCCGGAGGACACCAAGGGTCCAACATCCCACCAAACGTGCTATGAGCTCCGTGCTCTGCATGTTGGACGGTAGGCTACGGTCTTGTGATAACGCTTGTTTTTCCAACATACGCATGAGCTCCGCGTTACGCGTTACGGATTATGGCCTAGCTAAGGCATCAAGTTTAGTGAAAACTAACTGATCAAACACTACTTATGCACAACTGCATCGAGAAGTAAATACAACGATTCTTCATCGCCAGGTTAATTAAAGTGTTACAGACGATAATATCCGGGCAGTTTCTTAAGCTTCGCCAGCAGTTTCTATTTCGCCAAACAGGTCTATATCACCGACAAGAATTTTTGCTACATCCTCAATGTCATCCTCCAGCTGCTGGGTTTGCGCGTCGCTAAGCCCATCGGCGAACCCACCACCTATCGACTGGATGTCGACGGACGGATAATAGGACCGAACCACTGCAAGGGCATGAGTAGCGGCGGTCAAAACAGCATCGCGGTTGAAGTTTTTGAAGTTCTCCCACGTTGCCTTGCATCTCTAAATGATGGTGTCTGGCCCTTGCTGCCTGCTGTCAGGACAGGGCGTCGGTTCAACGTCGATGCAGTCGAGTACTGGTTTTATTGCGGTGGTTATAGTGTTGAAGTTGTCTTTCTGGACTTTGGCTTCCTGCACCAGCACATCGAACCGCGCCTTGGTTTTATGTCGATAATCTACAAGAATTACAACGGTTCGTCATGACAACAAAGTATTATGACATTACTTCCGATCAGGGGGTACCTACCTTTCAATTCTTCGGCCAGTTTATCTGCTCGCTCTGACTCTTTCGTTTTCTCTTGTCGGATTTGCTCGACGGTTTGGCGAAGCTGGTTGAGTTCTGCATCTTGCTCTGCAAAATCAATTGTTTAAAAAAATGAACGGCCAACTACTGCAAAGTACATTATGTGAAAAGGAATACCGAATTTCAGCTTGGATACATCCTTGAACTGCTGGCACTTCTGGTCGAGCTGCTCGGTTTCATTTTTTAGTTCTCCGTTTTTCTTGCCCAACTGCTCGGACATATTTTTTAGTTCCTCGGATACAGTCGCTAGTTGTTCGGACGTCTTCTTCAGCTGCTCGGATGTAGCCGTTAGTCACTTGGACAGAACCTCCTTCTGATGTTTAAGGTCCTGCGAGTTCCACTCTGCAAGGTCCCGCTCGCGCTGGGCCCTCTAAATACTCTTCTCCAAAAGACTTAATGCTTCCTGGAGTATCTTGTTCTCCTCGGCGAGGGGCTCCATCCTCTTCATCAGTTGGTGCCGTTGATCGGCTATTCGAGCTATCCCCTACGGATTAACATGACAAAAGATAAACCTTGATCTCCAACAACATATATCAGTGTTCTAGGTGAGGTACTAACCTCGATTTGAGTCATTACTCCAGCAACGGCGGTTTTCAACCTCTTTATTTCCCTGGTGGTGTCTTCCTCCTCAACAACTACTACCTCTTCCCTGTGTTTTCAGAGAATCCGGACGGACTGGGGTTTAGGTGTGGCACGCTCGATCTCCACAACCTCGTCCTCTTCCGCCGTCGCTTGAGGCACCACTGGGGGGCTCCATGGTCGGCCCGCTACGCCGACCACTCCCGGCATCCCCGCAGGTGACGACGTTTGCTCCTCGGCCGTTGGCGGAGTTGCATCCATAGCCTCCGATGCATCAACAACAGCTGCAGTTCCCGCTACCAAAGTATCGAGTTTTTTAGTCGTAGTCTCGGTCGCGGTTGCCGACGCGCCTATTGTGTGCGCCAACGATTCACCATCGCCAGGAATGCTGGCAGCAGTGGCTGGCCCGTCCTCTGTTCGTCGAGCACTCGGGGACTCCCGGCCGGGAGCAGTTGTCATTTTTTCTTCTGAGGTCACGGGCCTCGGCATTGCTCTGCGTAATGTCGGCTTGTCAGTAACCAAGAGAAATCAAAGAACAATATTATTACTCCAAGGCAAATATACTTACGATTTGGTCTTCCGATTGATTTTCTTGAATCAGCGATGCTTGCTTGATCCCCCTAGCGCGACTGCCTGGTCAGCTCGATGGGAGGACCCCTGCGCCTCTGCAGCGGGCTGCTGCTCTTCACAGCACCCGAGGGCCCCACCTTCTGTGCGTGGTTCTGTGGTTATCCCCTCTTGTTGCTCAGGCACTCCGGTAGTTTGCGTCGCCGGGATTTCCGTCGTTGCCCAAACATAACTTTCCCTTGCTTGCTACTTGAGAGCTTCAGCGTCTGCCGATGCCTCCTTCATGCTCGACAGAAGCACTGACTGGTCCTCATCATCGTCCGACCACTCTAGCACAGCGGTTCTTCATGGTTGAACTGTTCGGTCTTCACCAAGAGAGATGTTGCCTGCTTTGTGTGCATGAGAGCTTGTGGTTTTCCACCTCTTTTGGACTGGCTCGTCTACTACCAGCCTTTTCCTACGAATCTTCTCTGATACTAGGGATGGACTATCTGACGAGGAGCTCGGCTCCTCCTCTTCGGGCTGTAGCGGCCGTTGAATGTCCACCCCTTTCGGCCAATCGGCTCTCGGCACGTCTGAAAGTATATTGCCCTATCCTGCGAATGGATCTTTTCATAAGTAAGTCAGTCCTATGCTCGGCAATTAATGCCTGATCGACGCGAAGCGAAATGGTTACCTGAGGAGGTGGATTGGTGCAGTTGAAAGCCTTCGTTCCTTTTGGCCAGCTGAATGAGACATTGGAAGTAAATAGATCCATGGCACGGTCTATCACTTCCTTCTTCGTCAAACGGTTTGTGTTTTCCCGGGTACCGTCGTTGTCACCTTTATAGTCAAATGCTGGGTGGGCCCTCTCTTTGTAGGGCTGAACACGCCGCACTATGAAGCTAGCCGCCACTAGTTCACCCCTAAGCTCAATGCCCTTAATCAAGTCCAGCAGTTCCATTACCTGCTCCATCTCAGCATTGTTGGGTCTCTTCGACCAGTTAATATGATTAACTGGGATGTGGTGGACGTCGCATCAAATCATTGGGTGACTTTGTTTGATATAGAACCATCTGACATTCCAGCCTTTAAGGGAGGTATTTAGCAGTATGCTGATATATTCGCTGGCCATCCCATCCCTGAGTTGTAGGTACACGCCGCCAACCACCTTGTAACCGTTACCCCCCTTCTTCTTCAGACAGAATAGGTGCCTGAAGAGGTTGAAGTGCGGAAGAACACCGAGAAACGCCTCGCAGAAATGGATAAAGATAGAAACATGCAGAATGGTGTTGGGATGCAGATTACAGAGGCTAATCGCCCAAAACTCCATAAGATCCCTTAGAAAGGGGTGGACAGGAAACCCTAATCCTCGCCAGAAATAATCTTCAAATACTACAGCCTCATCAGTATGTGGTGTCGGGAAGGGCTCACCACTAGCCGGCCGCCATCCAGCAGTGAGGCGGTCTAGGAGAATGCCTGCCGCCACCATCCTATCGAGATTCGCCGCCGACATCTTCGACGGCACCCACTCCTCGTCGCGGCTGGCTCTAGTGGCCACTTTCTTTGGCTTTGCGGCTCCTTTTTTCGGTGCCATTTTCTCTGGATTGGAACTGGGTTGGAGGCGAGTGCTCGTGATGGTGCGGAATGTGGAGCGTAGGGTTTGCGAAGGGAGGAAGAAAGGCAAACTGAGTGAGGTAGGAGGCAATGTATGTGGCGGCGCGGTTATAAAGCACTTCCTCCAGCTTTCATTGCACCTGAGGGTTTTTGGGAAACCATTCTCACCATTAGCGCTATTTTGACTCCACCAAAGCGGTTTAATGGGCCGCAAGTTGGGCTATCACGCAACAGTAGCCCATGTCGCTCATTTATCGCCGACAAATATTCACCAATTTCTTCGCAATTTAATGAGGCTCAGCACCCGATGCTGCACAGCCATTACTCCGATTTTTTCTCCATGGTTTGATTTATCCGATATCTACGCCCGACACATGGGGACTGGCTACTTGCTTGGATGGATTACTTTTTTCTGAGCCTGGCACCATGTGACTACGTCACCTACTGTCAGGCTCGGGGACTAAGTGGGCACACTTCACCTGCGGTGAATGTGTTTGTTTTTCATCTCGAGGCTACGCTCGGGGACTGGTAACCTGCTCGGCTGGTTCAATATTTTCTGAGCCTGGCACCACCTGACTACGTCACCTACTGTCAGGCTCAGGGACTAAGTGGGCACACTTCACCTCGCGGCAAATGTGTTTGTTTTTTCCGAAAGACTCCGAGCCTCTAAAAGTTAAACCAAGGTTTCTTTAACCTCGTGGTCGGACTCTAAGTGGGCACACTTCATTTTACCACGCGGGAATTTTCAATTCTGAAATTGAGCTCCTTACACCCTTATGACAAGCCGTGCTCGGAACACACTGGTCGGCGATGGTGCACGCTGCTCGGCAACTGCTCACAACTGATCGGCGATTCGTTATGGTGGTCGGACCATGATCTGGACAGCTCGGTTTTTGTTCGCACTTGCTCAGGAAAGTTCAAGACGGCGTTGCTCAACGATTATAAGGCGCTTGGGGCCTAGCTGTGGGGGGTATGACCTCGGATACCCATGGCAGGCCACATAGGCTACGCCTCCAGGGGCGGTCCAGCCCATGAGAAGGAGCCTTGCGGGGCACGATTCTGCTCGGCGCCTCTCGCAAGGCATGGGAAGGATATCCGAAAGATGTCACGTAGTCTGATAGGATATGCACGATCCCGTGTTTCTTGTAATCTCTTATTACTTTCTGGTTATCTCTCAGATCTAACCGTCTTGTAACCTTGCCCCCGGACTATATAAGGCGGGCAGGGACCCCCTACGAAATCACGGCAAATCATACGATAGCTAATATAAACCAACAGACCACAGGAGTAAGGTATTACGTCATACTGACGGCCTGAACCTATATAACTCGTGTGTCTTTGTTGCCTTCTTGTTCTTGATTACACGCTCCTCTACCGATCAATCTACCATCGCGGGATACCCCTCGGTGGACTGTCGACGATATTCTGTCGACATATATTATGTGACATTTTTGTCGATGAAGTTCAGAAAGGGAACCGTGCGAACACTCATTTGAGTAAGACCAGCTATAAGAATGTAATTCAAAGGTTCAAAGAACGGACTGGGCTTGAGTATAGTAGAAGGCAATTCAAGAATAAATGGGACAAATTGAAAGGTGAATATGTTGTTTGGAAGAAGCTTACCAACAAGCAGACAGGCATTGGATGGGATGCAGGGAGAAAGAATATTGACATGCCAGAGAGTTGGTGGAAGCAGACATCAAAAGTAAGCATCATCACTAGGGTTGCAATTTTTTGTTTTTGGAATTCACCCAATAATTATTTTCTTTTTGGAATTTAGGAAATCAAGGGATGCATGCGGTAGGCACAGAGGCCTTCAAAATAAAGACAAGTTGGAAATTATGTTTGAAGATCTTCGTAACACTGGTGATGATGCATGGTGTGCCTCTAGTGGTGTACCACCTTCCCAAGCGAGCCCGTCATGTGACAATTCGCCCATCAATGTTGATGAAGAAGGTGAAGACAACATCGATGATGATAGTGAACCAGAGGCGGTGACACTAACTAGTGCGCCAGGAAAGAGAAGCGGAGGGACAATTACCAACAAAGGAAAGAAACCTAAGACAAGTACAGGTCATTGGTTCCAAGAACAGGTGGGTAAAATTGTTGAGATGAATGAGAGGACAACTGTTTCTTGTGAGTCTATTGCAAGGAGAGAGGAACAACCTGAATATTCCATACAGGATGTCATGGCCTTAGTTGAGGAGTGTGGTGCTGCTCCAAGAACAGATGAGCATTTCATTGCTACCGTACTTTTTACCAAGAAGGCAAAGAGAGAGAGATGTTCATGACTTTGTGGATTCACGAGGATAGGTTTGATTGGTTGAGGAGGAAACATGAGTGGATGACTAGAAATGATGTACCCAAGTAGAGCATAGCGTTCCATTTATGTTGCATGACCATGTATCCTTCTATTTAGATTTTAGACTAAATTGTGATGTTTTATTTGTTTCGTACAATTGTAATGATTTGAGTAATAAGACCATGTTTTATTTGTGCATGTTTTGGCTTATATTCATTAGTGTCCTTTTTATTTGTGTGTACAGATCTGGTTCTTCTGGTTCTGACATGGATGACAGTGGTTCTGATGATTATGAGTGAATTTCAAAAGCTATGGTATTGTTGCGTACCAATCAAAATAATCTATTTGCTAGCGCCCTTGTTGCTTCCATGTACTGCATGACTTATGTTGACAAAAATGAAGTTAGAACTCCCGCACAGTCTGGATTTGCATGGACTATGGAGATGTTGAACACTCCAGGTGCCAGCGAAAAAAATGTTCAGAATGAGTGCAACATTGTTGTATCAGCTGCATGACTTGTTAGTGAGTACATATGGTCTCCAATCATCTCTTCACATGAATTCCATAGAATCACTTGCTATGTTTCTTGTAGTTTGTGGGCATGGTATGTCCAATAGTGCTCTACATGGTATATTCAAGCATTTTTGAGAGACAATTAGTCAAAAATTTGAGGATGTGTTGGTTTGTTTGGTGTCCATGTGTGAACACTACATCAGGCTGATCGATCCTAATTTCTCAACCACTCACTCTAGGATCAGTAATGATTGAAGGATGATGCCACATTTTAAAGATTGCATTGGAGCACTAGATGGTACTCACATCTCAGCAACACCTCCTCCGAATTACCTTATTAGATACATTGGTCAAAGTGGCAAACCGACACAAATTGTTCTTTGCTATTGTTGATTTTGACATGCGGTTCACATATGCATCTATCGGGAAGCTAGGGTCAATGCATGACACAATGTGCTATTTCATGCACTTAAGAATATCATGACAAATTTCCACACCCTCCCAAAGGTATGCATGGATGGATCTTATTTTTTTCATACTGTTTTCAAATTATTTTACACGCACCTCGTAATATCTTCAAATTTTCATATTTGTACTCAGGGAAATATTATCATGTTGATGCCAGATACCCAAATAGACCTGGATACTTAGCACCATATAAGGGTCAAAGGTATCATGTGCCAGAATGGAGGAGGGGTCCTGCTCCAAGTGGTGAACAAGAATTGTTTAACAATTTGCATTCAAGTATTCGAAATGTGGTGGAGCGCTCATTTGGTGTGTGGAAAATGAAGTGGAGAATCCTTCTCAAAATGCCGAGTTACCCAATAGAGAAGCAAAAGATTATTGTTGCTGCAACCATGTGTCTATATAACTTCATTCGTGAGAACAATGCGCAATACAAACATTTTAGTAAATGTGACCGTAATCCTTATTATGTGCCCACTATACCTTCACGCTATAGCAAGCATGTTCCTACTAGAAATATTGGTGATACATCAACTTCAGAATCTAGTGACCGGAACATGGATAAATTTCGAGATGACCTTGCAAGGGCAATCTACCTATCTAGATTTACATGAGCATGTGTTTGGTTGTACCAAGAATTGTGGTGTACATATGTGTACTTTTGTTAACATGCCTGTAATAGTTAGGCCATGACTTTGCAATATAAACAAGCCACTAATTATTTATTGCTTGTCAATAATTTGTATTTTTTTTAATTTTGAAAACATTGAAATATAAATACATCTGCAACCATATAACAGACACGAGGAGCTATTTAGTCAGGGGCATTTTGGACATTGTCCCTATCTTAGCCATTCATAACCGACATGAGGAGCTGTTCACCCAAAACAGCTTCAGCTACACTAGAGAATCTGCTCCAGCACAAGATCCAGAGCCAGAGCTTTTTTTTTTGTAGGAGCCAGAACCCTACCAAACAGGACCTTATATTCGGGTGAACAAGGCAGACAATAATACATGTTTATTCCCAGGATAACAGCTTAGTGTCCAAAGCTCCTTTCTCTTGAACTCATAATTTTTTTTATTCAAGAAGAGACAACAATTAACACCAGGTCCTTATCAAGGCCGGTCTCAGCGTCTCTGCTGTACAGTGGATCTGTCGCACAAAACAAAGCTTGCGTATTGCGTTGCGTCACTGCAAATGGCAGTGCTCTGTACCTCTCATCAACTTGCAAAACAACTACAAATTTTTAGAGCCATCGGCAGCAATGACGCAGTCTTTGATCCAAAGTACGATCTAGGCATCGGAATACCTGTGTCCACGACAAGTACATAGGCAAAAAACAAGCAGATTGGAACAAAGTTTCTAACGATGACAAAACAGGACAGAAGGGATACCAAAGAACCTCCAAATGGTCCCCCTCGCATGCAACGATGTCAAGAGAAGATGATAACAAAGATAAAGATGTTCCCGAGGAATCAGAGATTTCGATGCATCGTCGCTATATATATATATATATATATATATATATATATATATATATATATATATATATATATATATATATATATATATATATATATATATATATATATAGAACTACTATCCTGTAGCTGGCTACAGAATAACTTATTCTGTAGCCACTTTGAGTTATGATAATTACTATGTTAATTTACGAGATTATAGTAACTCCTTACTAAGTGGTTTAATATAACGTTATGGTAAATATCCCCATGTGTTATAGTAACCCAACTATCGTAAATATGTATTGACATTATGGTAAATTAGTATATAAAATTATAGTAAATGGAGGTGGCTACAGAATAACTTATTTTGTAGCCGGCTACTGAATAGCCTCTCCCTATATATATATATATATATATATATATATATATATATATATATATATATATATATATATATATATATATATATATATATATATGAGCATCTGACAGCTGACACCGATCGATGGTATGCAGTAGTGCAGCTCTACGAAGACGACGCGACGATGGCTGTGTTTGGAGCTCCCGTGCTTGTCGCCGTCGCCCTGGCACTCGCGGGCCTCCTCTGGCTTCGGTCGCGGAGCTCGTCCAAGGAGATGAGGGACATCCCGGGCACGATGGGGTGGCCGGTGATCGGCGAGACGTTCTCTTTCATCTCCGACTTCTCGAGCCCCGCGGGGATCCTGAGCTTCATGCGCGACCGGCAGCGGCGGTTCGGCAAGGTGTTCAAGACGTACGTGTTGGGGCGGATCACAGTGTTCATGACGGGGAGGGACGCCGCCAAGATCCTGCTGTCGGGCAAGGACGGCGTCGTGAGCCTCAACCTCTTCTACACGGGCAAGCAGGTACTGGGCCCCACCAGCCTGCTCACCACCAACGGCGAGGAGCACAAGAAGCTGCGCCGGCTCATCGGCGAGCCGCTCTCCGTCGACGCGCTCAAGAAGTATCTGGGGTTCATCAACGATCTCGCCGTGCAGACGCTGGACACGTGGCACGGACGCAGCAGGGTGCTCGTGCTGGAGGAGGCCTCGTCGGTAAGCCGCCGCCGGCAGCTACCGTCGCCGTCCTCGTCGACGCGCACGGGATTTAACTGAGTCATTCTCTTGAGATTTTGACTGGGATTTGTTTGTTTGTCCGATGGATCGACCTCGCCGTGCAGTTCACGCTGAAGGTGATCGCCAACATGCTGGTGAGCTTGGAGCCGGAGGGCGAGGAGCAGGAGAAGTTCCGGGCAAACTTCAAGGTGATCTCGTCGTCGTTCGCGTCGCTGCCGCTCAAGCTTCCCGGCACGGCGTTCCACCGGGGCCTCAAGGCCAGGAACCGGATGTACGCTATGCTGGACTCGGTGATCGCGAGGCGGCGGAGGGACGGCGGCGAGGCCCCGAGCGACTTCCTGCAGATGCTGCTGCGGAAGCACGCCGGCGACGAGGCGGACAAGCTGACGGACGCGCAGCTCAAGGACAACATCCTCACCCTGCTGGTCGCCGGCCACGACACCACCACGGCGGGCCTCACCTGGCTCGTCAAGTTCCTCGGGGAGAACCCCGACGTCCTGGAAAAGCTACGGGTGAGCCTCCGCAGAGCCTGCGTTGCCAGCGTTCCTGCTTGTCAGGCTTCTTGTCACTGAGTTCAGTTGTTTGGTTGCAGGAGGAGCACTTGGAGATCAAGGAGAAGCTTGACGGCTCGTCGCGTCTCAGGTGGTCTGATGTCAATAACATGCCTTACACAAACAAGGTGAGACAAAGATCATCTCAAACCTAGCAGCGCCATGCCGTTCTGATGCGTCTTCCTCTTCGCCTCGGTCTCTCATAGATAGACATAGGTCTCATCACTAGGAAACTGAACTGCTGCAGGTGATGAACGAGACCCTGCGGAGAGCAACCATCCTGCCATGGTTCTCGAGGAAAGCGGCGCAGGACTTCAGCATCGACGGTGAGTGGCAGTGACATCGTCATCGCAACCTGGCTACGACACTGGATAGAGCAGCATGGACTGATGCAGTAGAATCTATGACACGCAGGTTACGGGATAAAGAAGGGGACGTCGGTGAACCTGGACGTGGTGTCCATCCACCACGACCCGTCCGTCTTCGCCGACCCCGAGCGCTTCAACCCCAACAGATTCGACGTAAGTTTCCGGCGAGCTCTGGCTCGACGGCTACGCCTGTCGCCGGAAGCGAGCTGACTGACAGAGTGTGTTGCCATGTTCTTTCACGCAGGAGACGCTCAAGCCTTACAGCTTCCTGGGGTTCGGGAGCGGGCCGCGGATGTGCCCCGGGATGAGCCTGGCAAAGCTGGAGATCTGCGTCTTCGTCCACCACCTCGTCTGCCGATACAGGTAAGCTGTAAGCAGCAGAAGTAGCAGCCATGGCTGGCGAGTGCTTTCCCATACATCCATCAGCAGCAGCTGAGCTCGCTTGGTTTCGATTTGGCTGCAGCTGGAAACCGCTGGAGGACGACGACACGGTGCAGCCAACACTGGTGCGGATGCCCAAGAACAAGTACCCCATCGTCGCAACCGCACTCTAAGGGCACGTACAACGCCCGTTGCGCAGCCGTCTGTATGGTGTTATTTTTCAGATAAGTCCTTTTACCGTAATAAATGAAGAAAGAGAACGGCGGCGTCGTCTCGTTCGTCGACGGCACAGGCTCGTGCTCCAAAGCAAAATCAACGCCCGACCATGTGTTGTGCAATCCACTGGATGGCACCGCCGATCCACCGTGCACTTGTACCTCCGGGCCCAAAACCAATGACATCTACAAGCTTGGATTCATGGCCTCAGTCGCTCTAGTTCTGAGCATACGAGCAGGAACAGAAGATGGGTGGCCTTGGTCAGCTACGTTCAATCCATGCTTCGCGGAGGTGCTTAGAAGGAATTCCGCTATCAAGCACGGCCAACACATAGACAACTTAGGAATGATCTTGTCAAGCATATATGGAAACGCTATGGAAACAAAAAAAATTAGACATAAATGTTTAAATCATATTTGATTTATGGGGAAGAAGATCATATGTTATATTTGAGTTATGAAATATATTATATTACATTATATATATAATATATATGATTTACTTTGAAGGATTTGTTTTGTATCAATTAGCAACACAATGTTACACACAATGGTACATAGAAATAATATTCATGATTAATCACAACTACATGCAAGCATTTAAACGATTTGTAAATAGCTAAATAGACAGCAGTTATATGTGGATTGTATAAACTGTTTGTTTAGCCATCTATGTTGTAAATCCCAAAAACTTACGGACAACAGCTGTCTGTCCGTTGTACATGGCCTAAGATCCGAGAAACTAATGTACAGTGCAAGATGAACGAACAGGATTACAGATATATTATAGTATTATTATAGTATATATATATATATATATATATATATATATATATATATATATATATATATATATATATATATATATAGGGAGAGGCTATTCAGTAGCCGGCTACAAAATAAGTTATTCTGTAGCCACCTCCATTTACTATAATTTTATATACTAATTTACCATAATATAAATACATATTTACGATAGTTGGGTTACTATAACACATGGGGATATTTACCATAACGTTATATTAAACCACTTAGTAAGGAGTTACTATAATCTCGTAAAATAACATAGTAATTATCGTAATTCAAAGTGGCTACAGAATAAGTTATTCTGTAGCCAGCTATATATATATATATATATATATATATATATATATATATATATATATATATATATATATATATATATATATAACTACTATCCTATAGCTGGCTACAGAATAACTTATTCTGTAGCCACTTTGAATTACGATAATTACTATGTTATTTTACGAGATTATAGTAACTCCTTACTAAGTGGTTTAATATAACGTTATGGTAAATATCCCCATGTGTTATAGTAACCCAACTATCGTAAATATGTATTTATATTATGGTAAATTAGTATATAAAATTATAGTAAATGGAGGTGGCTACAGAATAACTTATTTTGTAGCCGGCTACTGAATAGCCTCTCCCTATATATATATATATATATATATATATATAGAGAGAGAGAGAGAGAGAGAGAGAAAGATGCACGTTGCTACCACAGCATCAACGATACAAACGATGCAGATAGCATTATCTGTCTGTGTCTACGCCCTTACGAATGTTTTGCATATACACGAAACAGCAGACAACACTGAGAAACAAGCAAGCTAGATCCACTGGATCATGGTAAAATGATGCTACTGTTGTTGATGACTGAATGTTTTGCCGGCTCAGGCGCCAATAGACTCAAAATAGTCTGAAAGGAAATGGCTCTAATTGCAACACATAAAAACATACGGCAAATGGTTTAGAGAAACAAGTTAGATCAGCTGTACTCATGATAGTGATAAAGAAGCACTTTCAGTACAAATCAACATGTTTAAAACCGGGGAAAAGAATATTGAGCAGCTAATGTAACATACTCGAGTACAAAAACTCAATTGGCTAGTACGAACATCAAACGACCCTAACATTTGCATCCTGAGAATAGGTGGACTAAGAAAAGGCTATTCTAAATCAAAGACAAGACACATGTAGATGCCAAAGGACAATTAGTATGCTGCAGATGAATCATAACATCCCCGTAACTCCTCTCAAAAAGGGAACCAGTAACTACTCTGGAAGCAGCGTATAAGCTGCAATAGGCCAGTGGTGCAGTGTCAAAGGAACAGCAACCAGATAGAATCACATCCACTCAGGCTGATTAAGCATAATCTCTGGTCCCACAAGGAACAGGAACAGGGGACATCTCAAGGAACACCCCAGCATGGCGAAGCAAACATAACCAGTTTGTCAAGACACCCGATGGTGAGTGTAACAGTGGTCCTCCAATGCTAAAGGCACATAGAATGGAACCAAAGAATAATCTCTTTGCACTCATGGATATCAACTGGCCTGACTAAAATGAGACGACTGAAATGATCTTAGGACGTAAGTAACCAATCCAGAACGATGGTAGCAACCAATCCAGAACAAGAACAAATAACCAAAAAGAAGCCTGCCAAAACAAAAGTCATTTGAGAATGACGTTGTAAGACAATACTTTAGATGTATAAGATTGAAAACATTACCAGTTAATTTTCCCTAATGGATGATTCGTCACTTGCTTTCAGAAGAGGTGACAAGAACATAGATTTTTCTTGTAGTTGTAGGTGTGTTCAAGCAGATTATAGTCAACCCCTTGCTTCCCCGAAAAGAACACAAATGCAGACACTAACTTGCCATCCAATCCCCCATATCACAGGCATATCCACATAAGCTTAATTAGGACCAGGATCATCAACACAGCGACAAAATCCATCTTTTAATAGCCAAATAGCATATCAAGCAAACATGCAGGGTCCAAGCGCCAAGCACTATGACCAAGTCATATGCCTGGCAAGCAGGAAACGATAATAAACCGGTCAGTAATATGGTCTATAACAAAGCAACTGATTTCTCACGGTACATGGCGACTCCGACTACAGGATAACAAAGTTCCAGACACAATAACAAGCCTTATAATAGTAGATAGACTTCCATACCTGGATGGCACATACTTCTCAAGAACTAGGCCATCAGTAAGGACCTGATCGGTCACGGCTGTAGCGGTCGCCCCCATAGCTGCCACCATCTCGGCTACGGCCAGAGTATCGGTCACCACCACGGTCAGATCCATAACGCCCGCCACCACCACCACCATACTTGTCATCTCTGCCACCATATCTGTCCCCTCTCCCACCATCCCCAGATGGGCACTCTCTAGCAAAATGACCAGGTTTCCCACACTTGAAGCAGTCCCCACCACCACCACCACCACCACCACCACCTCGTGGTGCACGCCCACCACCATAGTCACGACCACGATCATAACGAGATCCACGCTCACGGTCATAATCACGGTCACCATTACGGTCTCTACCAGGTCCTTGTGGCTGAGCTTTATCAACAGTGATGTTCCTCCCGTCCAAGTCCAGTCCATTCATTCCCTCAATAGCATCCTCCATGGCTTGCTTCTCATCAAAAGTGACAAAGCCGAAACCACGAGAACGGCCAGAAAATTTGTCAAGAACCACCTGCATATTACCAGCAAAACAAAATTAAATAAACCATAAATAAGAGACCATGCTAGATAACAAATAAAGCACAAAGCAATACACACAATGGATGTACGCTTTACGTGAGTTAAAAATTATTTGACCATTCAGAGGCAAAAATATTTCCTAGAGCATTCGTAGGAACAAAACAGCATACATAACTAAATGGCGATTTTTTTTGGATATAGAGCGAGAAAAAAAGATGCGTTTGAGCAAATCAGTTAGATTTAAGATTCTTTAGAGACAAACTAATAGTATACCAATGTTTACTGCAGTGCAAAAGAAAATTATTGACTAGTTAAAAGAGAGAGAGAAAACTATCCTAAGCAACAGTTACCAACACAACCTTCGGAATTATCATGCTCGTAAAAAGGATTACTCAGGCAAAACTAAAGACGAGAGGTTATTCACGTAACCTTTGCCTCAGTGAGGTTGCCGAATTTGCTGAATGCGTCCTTGAGGCTTTCATCAGTTGTCGACCAGGACAGATTCCCGATGAAGCAACGGTACTCGTCAACATCAGCCATCACTAGAACAGATAAACAAATATGTACACATATAAGTAGGAAGCTAGCGCTACCAGGAGAGATCACTGAAGATTCTGTGAAGGTTACAGGTACCCTGTACAGTAAACTTTTTAAGTCATCCTTACTGATTATACTAAGGCAGAAGATAAAAAAATCGACCAACAAAAGCCTTCACTGTGATATTTATTTTAGAAGAAAAGGTTTTCCCCGTTTTAATTTTTCCGAGAAACAAAGCGTATTTTATAAGCAGAAGAACAACTTCCTCTTAATAAAAGCAGAAGAAGCGGCTTACAGTTTATAATCCTTTACTAATTTGCAGAAATCAGTACATGGTGTGCTCAGGAAGCGCACCGAACTACAACACAGCAAGGTTAAACTTCAAATCATGTGTGCGTGTAACTTAACGATTATTAGATACAAAATCCATGTCAGCGTGTAACTTCACGATGGAACACATGGAGATTGTTAGATACTACAACATAAAAAAAGGAGAGATAGTCAAGCTCCATAATCCAGATCGGGGCCTGTGCATACGCTGGTCAAACTTAGCAAATCCCGACCAAATCTGACTAGAGCCGCAGCATAGATGTGAACGAAAAGCAGATCGAGCAAAGAGAGATCTAGCCGGCAAGAAATCCGTACATACATAGGTAAGAGAGAGAGGGGCCAGGTCGTAGGTACCTGCGACTGGGAGCGAGCGATGAAGAGGAAGCGCACGTCGAATCGAAGATGCCTCTGCCTCGTTATTTTTAGCAAAGGGAGGAAAGGCTAACTTATAGGGAGGGAGAAGATGGGGAATAATCGAGGCAAGGAGGTGGTCGCCCGCCCCAGGATTGGATTGGATTGGATTGGAGTGGAGTGGAGTCGGCCTAGAACCCTAAAATCCCGGCGGCGGAGCAGAGGAGAGATATTTGCACGACAGCTAGGGCCCGCCCGGGACATGTGGGTCCGGTCGCACCGCGCACGGCATATGCCGTTGCCCGTTGGCGGCTAGTTCTTGCTGCGGGCTGCGGCCCCGACTTGGACGCGTCAACCCAGCCAGAATGGGCCGCGGGGAGGGCTGGGTTGGGCCAGGGCCGCCGACGCTTCCCCGTGGGCCGTGGCTGCCGTGGGCGGGTTTCGGGCCCCTCTCAGCAGCCAGCACCCAGCAGGTAGACCCTATCCTCGCTCCCGCGGCTGCCGTCCGTTGCGTTGCTCCCTCTCCCGCCGCGGCTAGTCGCACTCGCACGCACGCTCGGGACGCGGCGGCGGCGAGCACGTGCGAGGCTACCGCGGCGAGGAGCTCACTGCAGATCGGCCTGGAGGCGCCACCAGAAAACTCCGCTCATTCGTTGAGCCCTGCCCGGATCAATGGAGGCGCTGCGGGCGTGGAGGGCCTCCTCCAATCTCATCGGCTTCGCGGCCTCCCGCGCCGCCGCTTCAAGGACCCTTGGCCTCCGCATCCGCTGCTGCTCCGCGGCCGCCGCCACCACGAACCCGCCGGCGCAGCCTCAGGATCGCCGACGCCGTAGCGCATCCTCATCCGCCTCCACCTCTGACCGCGATTCCATCCGCGCCATCCGCCTGAAAAAAGTCAGCTCTTCGTTCTTGGTCGCGTCTTCAGTTCTACATTGTTTGGTCCGTGCTGCTGTTACTGACGAGCTTGGGATCGTTGGTTTTCTGGTTGCAAGGTTGAGGAGCTCAGAGCGAAGGGGCATGAGCCGTACGCGTACAAGTGGGACAGGACTCACACTACCAAGGAGCTTCAGGAACAGTACGCTCATCTTGTGAATGGTGAAGTGTGCGAGGACGTGTCTGTGTCCGTAGCTGGCAGGATTGTTGCCCGAAGGGCATTTGGAAAGCTTGTTTTTATGACTGTAAGAGACGATGCGGGGACTATGCAGGTCTGATCTTGCAACCGACTTGCCTTATTTTGTTCTCTCCTTAGAATTCGTTTTGACGTGGGATATGCATATGCTACATGATAATGTTGCACTTGTAAGCCATCTGCACATAGCAGCCGAGCTATCAGCAGTTTTCAGTTGCATTTGTTGTTGTTATTAGTAGCTACTAGCTACAGAAGTATGATGATTTATTTGGCACTGATTATGTGTTTATGGGCCTTTCTTTCTTTTGGCTATGGGTAGCTTTATTGCGAGAAAGACAGCCTTACAGAGGACCAATTTGAGCAGCTGAAGGCATTTATTGATATTGGTGATATATTAGGTGCAAGTGGATCCATTAAAAAGACAGAGAAAGGTTCATTATAACTTCTATTCTATATGTCAGTAGTTTCATTGGTCTGTACTCATTTAAAATTTGAAGCATGAGATAACAATTTCCAGAAATATATTTGTACAGTGATTTCCTTAGAATCAGTATATAGCATTTTTCTTAATTCTGCAGAGCAAGCTTCCAAACCTCGACTTTGCTATTGAGATTCTCATTCTTTTCACCATTTGTTGATTAGATTCAAAGGATTTCGCTTTCGTATGTATCTAAGTGAGTTCCTAGTACAAGCTATCTGATTATAAATTATTTTGAATACTGAAAGTCAGAGCTAAGCAACCTACTTCCATCATGCAGACAAATAAATAAGAAAATCAGCTAAACAACAGCCTGCTCCAAATTTTAAAAAAACTGGACTGCTTGAGTCTCGCGCTATATCTTACTATACTGTCAATTTGTTATTTGCCAAGATATTCTTGACATGGTGGTTTTCATTGCAGGGGAGCTATCTGTTTATGTGAAATTTTTTGAAATTCTCACTAAATCCTTACTCCCACTACCAGACAAATATCATGGATTAACTGATGTGGACAAACGTTATCGTCAAAGGTTGGCTTTGATCTTGCTTCTTGCACCTTCTAAGTCATATCTCATCTGTTCAAAATCAGTACCCATTTAATACCTCAATTTATGGTTTCGATGTGTGAACCATTAATTGTACTACCAATGCGTTTAATTTCTAGTATCTTTCGTTTTTCGAGAAAAAAAAAATTCTAGTATCTTTCAGCTTGACTAATGGTTTAAAAGGTATCATTTTCCCCCTTCAGGATTATTATTTTAGCATCTTTGTTGTTATTCCTTCATTCCTAGTCCTAGTTTAAATGATTGCAAGATTGTTCTGTACAGTGCACTGACCATGTGTGCTATCGTTGATTAATGACAGGTATGTTGACATGATTGCAAATCCTAAGGTTTCTGATGTATTCCGAACTAGGGCAAAGGTATTGACTACATGTGATGCTAAATCTTTATTATGAAACTGATTACTAATTTACTATTATAATTTAGTTTGGAAACTCTTATATCATTTTAAATATTATGTAGCACAGGAACATATTTTTTTCTTAATGGGTTAAAGGGAGGTGTGGTAGGAAAAAAGAAATTAATGCATATGTTGTCATATTGTAAGAGCATGTCCTTAGGTCCTCCAAAAATAACTAGCTTAATGAATAGTTACTGCACTAACAGAATTTGTTGTAGCTTCTTTTATACTTTGAACTTAGATATTTGCATATTGACAGGTGGTTTCTGAGATTCGCAAGACAATGGAATCATTTGGTTTTATTGAAGTTGAAACTCCAGTTCTACAGGTATTCTTTTTGCATACCTTTTAGGTTGTTATTCAGCAGGATCAGTCAGCTATATAATATGTAACCATTAAACTGATAATATGTCTATAATAAACACTAGTTTGTCTTCTCTGGTTGTCCTTATCTTCATTTACAACATTACACATAATAAAAATGTTAAAAACAGGGAGCAGCAGGTGGTGCTGAAGCTAGACCTTTTATAACCTACCATAACTCACTTCAAAGAGATCTTTACTTGAGGATTGCAACAGAGCTGCATTTGAAAAGGATGTTGGTAAGGTTACATTTCAGTTCCTCGTTCTTTTTATTTTGAGCTTCATAGTTGATTCTTTAAACAGTTCATGGCAGCATCAATTGCTTTTTCTTTATGCTGAATACCGGTATACTACATGCATACTGCAGAATCTTATATAACAGACACTACTGTATTGTAATTATGTCAGTCTGCTGAATTTAGCATGTTCATACAATTATTAATCAACATATCTTAATTTCGTCAGTATGATCTTAATCTAGCATGTTAGTACAGCTATTAATGAATATAAGCTTTGAAATTTGTTTTCCAGATTAATCCTGTGTGCCTCCAGTGGTAGGATGTCAAATATGTCCCCCAATACTAATATATATTTCTCTTTTGGGGTGAATTTATCACTTTAATATTCCATGCTAATATGCTATAGCACTTGTATTCATGCCTTTATTCAGTTGTACTTAAGCATTTGAAGGGTAACAATGTGACTATGCAGTATGCACTATGCCAATGGTCTATTTTGTTTCTACAACTTTTTTCAGCGGCAATCTTTTTCTTACTCCTGAGCACCATTGATATAGTGCAGGTTGGAGGGCTTGAGAAGGTCTATGAGATTGGAAGAATATTCCGGAATGAAGGCATTTCTACTCGTCATAATCCTGAATTTACCACTATTGAGGTAGGAGTTTATTTTCCTTCTTCAAATATGCTTGTATCAATGGATTACTTTTATCCTTGCCAGCATAAGTGCATAGTGTATATTCTACGTTCCTTTGTCTGCCTCCTTTTTGCATTGCACAATGTTTTATACTTTAAATAAGGTCTGACTTTATTTATCTTTGCAAACTAGATGTATGAAGCATATTCAGACTATGAAAGCATGATGAATATGGCTGAAGAAATTGTTACTCGATGTGCTATGGTTACTCATGGCAAGCTTAAGGTTGATTATGAGGTAATCATGGTCTTCATTCTAATATCAGTTTGAGCATATCTTTCACGCTATTCTGTTTGAATTGTTTGGACACCAATGCCTTATCACACAAACATCATGCTGTGATTTGTCGCTTACGTATATATCCCCAATTTGCTAGATTACTGTGTAACCTTTTTCGGTGCCATTTCAACAAATTACTTATCAACTATTACTTCCTGAACTTGTAGTACATAGAGCTGTACATTTCTGTCTTTCTACCATTAGTTAACATTGTGCTGCTTAATATCAAACAGGGAACTGAAATCTCGCTTGAAAGACCATGGAGGAGGGAGACCATGCATTCTCTTGTCAAAGAAGCAACTGGAATTGACTTTAACAGCTTCGGAGACGTTGAATCTGCAAAAAGAGCTGTGAGGGGGCTGCCAGGTTTCGAAGTAGGAAACAATGAAAGTACTTCGTTGCAAGCCTGTTCATCTGTTGGACATGTTCTCAATGAGGTAACTTGAGGCTTTCATTTTGTACTTATTTTATTATTGATGGTGTTCATTTTCATTCTCTTTTTTGTTGGTGGCTCATGTTGGCTTTCAACTCTAGCCTACCCCAACTTGCTTGGGACTACAAAGTTTTGTTGTTGTTGTTTTATTTTTTATTGACAGTAATGAATCTTCTCCTGATCACTTAACAAGTGGGATTAAATAGATTGCCTATAAAGAAAGTGAAGTTTTTGTTAGAGAAACAGAAGCCAGCCAAAAAAAGAGTGAAGTATATTCTGCAAAGACCACACTGATGGAATTTGGCAACGAATGTTGTAGCTTTTTATCTCCTATTTTGTGGGTTGTTCCATTCCTGGTTAAGGAAACCAGAGCCACTATTATGCTGAGTAAACATGCTATTAGTTAATGTGTCTGTTTAATTATGGATACATTGTTTTGAATTTTTAATTATGTGGACGGACTAGTGGCTCACATATTTGGCTGCCACAATTGACTTTCTTGTGAGTATGAATATGTTGTTTCCAGTTCATGGATCTTATGGAAAGTTTCTATTGATTTGACATAATGAGTTTACTAATGATTTATGGATTGTGTAGTTTAGTGAATATGTACACCTTAAACTACATGAGAATTGTGTTTTCTTGGTTTACCTCACCAGCTTATAAACATGTATGTGGCTATGTCCCGAGAACTTTATTCAGATTAGAGTATCAATGAAATGTTGTGTCCTTGGTCGCTGTTTTCTTATGAAACAGTATGATGGTTCCCTATTTATTGTATACTAGCAAATATGCCCATGCATTGCAACGGGAGAAAAAACCCTTCAGACTTTCAGTTCGCGTTTTGATTAGTTGAACTATTGGCTCAACCGGGTTCTACAATAATAATTTAGAA
This sequence comes from Miscanthus floridulus, assembly GCF_019320115.1. NCBI lineage: Eukaryota > Viridiplantae > Streptophyta > Magnoliopsida > Poales > Poaceae > Miscanthus > Miscanthus floridulus. The sequence goes on along the minus strand of NC_089581.1, from coordinate 3,313,391 downwards.
TAAGTTTTGTTTCTAATTGAAACCGCAACAACTTGGTGGTGGGAATCTCCTTTCTAAGGGTAGGGTCAAGGGTTCAAAAACCCCTGATTGTTGTTTTTCTACCTTGTTTTTCACTTTTTTTATTATTACTACTACTACAATATTAGGGAACAGGAAAGCAAAGAAACAATACAAAGAATTACAAGGATTCTAGCCATTGGTTCATGAGAGAGAGATAACTACTCTTTGTTCTATGGACAACCAAGGCACAGTGATGCTTGAATTTAGCTCTATTCGACGTCATAGTTGGATCTATTGCATTGAAAATCCTATCATTTTGTATTATCTACTCAAAATCTTGAACTGCAAGATCTAATTGTTCTTAGTGTTCTAAGTTTTATTCGGTTGGTTGAAACTTGGTTGTTTTAGCTCATGAACCTCATTTAACAGTTTTACATCTCATGGCCAGGTTTTTGAGACTTTTGTTGAATCTACTCTTGTACAACCAACATTTGTCCTTGACTACCCAGTTGAGATATCACCATTGGCAAAACCACATCGGAGGTAAACACTTCTATTTCATTTTGCATGGCACCCTCATATTTTGAGATTCAAATGATATAGGTTTAGTGACAATATTTTATGCCATTTTTGTGGCTAATGATACCATGCCAAAAAAGAAATCGACAGTTAATGTTGAAATATTTTTTATTGAGGACACTTTGAAGTCAAAAGTTCATTATTTCAACCCTTTTTTTTTTGTACAAGCAACTCTATGAATGGAAAATTGTGTGCACAAACACACATTTTAAAACAGTTGTTTTTTATTCTGCAAACTCTGCTAAAGGCCACAAGATAAAAAATGTTTTGGTTTCTGACACATGCTACACTGTTTATTATGTAATATATCTTACTGGATGCTAGGAATCTTTCAGTACAAATGAACTGTTTTGTCTATTTTGATTCTTTAATTAGAGTTTTGGTGCGTGTCATTATGTTATGACCTTTTGTATTCACCTCAGTAATTTTTTCCTCTTGCTGTAGTCATGTTGGCCTTACTGAGCGATTCGAACTTTTCATTTCTGGTCGTGAGATTGGCAATGCGTTTTCTGAGCTCACAGACCCAATTGATCAGGTAAGAATGTTCTGGTTTCTTACTGTATGCCTAAGTGCCATCATTTGCAGCATTTCTTTGTGAAGTTCTGTAAAGAGTATCAAATATTGAGTACTTGGAATTTTACGCATTTTGACAAGATACCAAGAAATATTACGTGGTGGTCTTTGGACAAACATAAAGTCCCGTCAAAGTACGTGACCCTCATCAAGGACATGTACAACAATGTTGTGACTAGTATTCAAACAAACGATGGTAACACAGATTACTTCTCGATTAAAATTGGACTTCATCAAGGGTCAGCCTTAAGCCCGTACCTTGGTAATGGATGAGGTTACCAGGAACATAGGGGATATCCCTTAGTGTATGTTGTTCGCTGATGATGTAGTGTTAGTGGATGAAACCCAGGTGGGAGTAAATAGGAAACTAGAGTTATGGCGGCAGACCCTTGAGTCTAAAGGTTTTAGATTGAGCAGAACTAAAAACCGAATATATGAGATGCGACTTTGGCGGAGTTGTACAGGAGGAGGGAGATGTGAGTTTGGAAGGTCAAGTAGTGCCTAAGAAGGATACCTTTTGGTATCTGGGATCTATGCTACAGAGGGATGGAGATATTGATGCGGACGTTAACCATAAAATCAAAGCAGGGTGGATCAAGTGGCGACAAGCTTCTAGCATTCTCTGTGACAAGAGGGTACCACAAAAGTTAAAAGGCAAGTTCTATAGAACGGCGATTAGACCGGCTATGTTGTATGGAGCAGAATGTTGGCCTACAAAGATTCGACATGTTCACCAACTGAGTGTTGCAGAAATGCGTATGTTGCGATGGATTTGTGGTCACACAAGAATGGACCGAGTTCGGAACGATGTTATACGTGATCGCCTAGAGGTAGCACCAATTGAAGAAAAGCTTGTCCAACATCGGTTGAGGTGGTTTGGTCATGTCCAAAGAAGACCTCTAAAGGCACCAGTGCATTGTGGAGTCCTAAGCCAAGCTAATAATATGAGGAGAGGTAGAGGAAGACCGAAATTGACATGGGAGAAACAATAAAAAGAGATTTGAAAGCTTGGGATACACCTAGAGATCTATGTTTGATTAGGAGTATTTGGAAAGCAGCTATTGAAGTGCCTGAACCGTGACTTGAGACTCTCGGTGGGTTTCAATTCTAGCGTACCCCAATTTGCTTGGGACTGAAAGGCTAAGTTGTTGTTGTTGTTGTTGGAATTTTACGCATTTGGCACTATTTCAGTTGACAATCTGTAAAACTACATTGTGTGGTATAGAATGGTCTACCATTACGAACATTTTCTGTTTCTTCAAAATTCTCTTTGTTCCGCTGGCATCTAATGTGGTGTACTTGAAATGAAAACAAAGGCAAACCAAGGTGGTTTGGTTAACTTCCAACAGTCTGTCCGTGATGTAGCACCATATTGTAGCTCAAAATTCTCTTGTTATTTATAGGTGATATTAAGATAGATGGAAATCACATACATGCTTCTTGGCCATTTTAATTTCAAATGTGCATTTTATCTTTATTGCAGAGGAGCCGTTTTGAAAATCAAATAAAACAGCACAATGCTAAGCGTGCTGCAATGGCTAAGGAGGTCAAATCTACTGAAGGTGAAGGAGATGATGATTATTCCTATGAAGTTTCTTTAGATGAAGACTTCTTGACTTCATTAGAATACGGAATGCCACCAGCATCAGGAATGGTATGACTGATTAAATTGTTTATTTTCACAACTGCTAATTTGCTAATGTTCTTGGAACTGCTAATTATTTATTGAAAACCTATATATTCTGTGACTAATTTTTGTGGAACCATACCTCAGGGCCTCGGTATCGACCGGTTAGTAATGCTTTTGACAAACTCTTCTAGCATAAGGGATGTTATTGCCTTTCCTGTTTTGAAGATTCAGCAATAGATCCTTCATTCTAGTTAAGAAGAGATGTGGCTGTGAAGAAAGCACCAGCAGCCTTCCTTTTGCGCTTGTTTCAGTACAGCAGATTTTATATTTGCTAACCTTTTTAGCTGATAGATGTGGCCATTTATTATTTGATAATATATTGAGATGTATTATGGCTCAGAGTCGAAGCCGATATTCATAGCAAAAACCTGATAGATGTTTCAGCACTTGAATCAATAATAATGGATTCCACATTTTGCAATCAATGTGCTGCAAAACAGTGATCACTGCCCTGTTCGCTTGGCTGATAAGCCATGGTTGAAAGTACTGTTGGCTGATTTATTGTGAGAGAAAAATATTGTTCGTTGGCTAAAAAAGTACGGCTTATAAGCCAAGCGAACAGGACGCAATACATTGATAAACCACCTCAAATGAAACACACTATTAGGCTTGATTGCACTTCAGTCCACTCCAATCTATATGTATATTGGATGGATTGAAGGTAAAATTTAACTGATTTATCAATGAGGTAGATTAGGGTCCAGCTAAACAAGGGTTGGGTGATTGGGTTTAAGAGCATGTTCGCTGGTTGGTTTCTGGACTGATAAGTCCAATTGGTGCTGGTTTGTTGAAAAAGAAAAATATTGTTGACTGGCTGATAAATCCTAGCTGAAACCAACAAGAAAAAGTGTTTTATTCATGATTTCCGGCCACATGGAATTTACTTCTTCATTTACCTTCAGCCTGTTCGTTTGGCTGGGCTTGTTTGTTGCTGGATCGTGAAGAAGTGCTACTGAAAATTTATGATCATTTACGAGAAAATAATCCCAGCCGAACAGACTCTTTTTTTTTTTTTATAAAGCCCTCGGGTGGTCCGCCCACAGGCCACACAGCCGCACGAGCCTAGCACGGGCGCTGGCGCGGCCCTCTAGTAAAGCGCACCACCAACCGGCGTCCGGCGGCCGGTGAACAGCATTACAGCAGCATCTCCGTCCAGCAAAAAAAAAAACCAGTTTCCCCACAACGCAACGGTCACCTTCCTGTCCTGTTTCATTTCACTTGCCATTTCATTTCTCCAAGATTTCCGATTGGTGGGTGGGCTTCTCCAAGCGGGACCTCCTTCCTCCGTGTCCCGCGTCCGGCGATGACCCCGCACGCCCAAGTCTTCGTCGTCGTCCCCTAGCCCTCCCTCCTTTCTTCTTTCTTTAACAACAACCATCGGTGAGGGGCGGGGCGAGTGATTCTCTCAACAGAGAGAGTTCTTTTAGCTGGAAGAAGCCTTTTCCCCCAAATTCTCTCTTCAGTCTCAGAGAGCCAGCCCGGCAAGATCCGCGTCCACCCGACCATGGCGTTCTACGAGGGCTGGTGCAGCGGCAAGGACGACGACTGCTGCTCCGACTGCAGCTGGACGCAGATCGCCATCTGGACCGTCGTCGTCCTCGTCGTGTGCGGCGTCATCATCGTCCTCGTGCTCGCCTTCGGCGTGGTGCGCCCGCCCAAGGCCACCGCCGACGACGCCGTGCTGCAGCGGTTCGCTCTGACCCCCGCCGACCCGGCGTCCAACTCCACCGTCTCCTACAACCTCACCGCCACGGTGTCGCTGCGGAACCCCAACATGTACCGCGCCATCGAGTACGGCGCGCTGGCCGTGACCTTCTCCTTCAACGGCACCCGCTTCGACGACTCCGCGTCCGTGCCAGGGTTCGAGCACAAGGCGCGGAAGACGGCGACGGTGCGCGTGACGGTCGGCGGTGCGGACAAGCCCATCAAGCTGAGCAAGCCCGGGGTGGGCGAGTTCCGCGCGGAGAACGACACGGGGAAGTTCGGCGTGGAGATGCGGCTCGACACGGTGCTCCAGTACAAGGGCCGCTCCGCCAAGTGCCCGCTCGTCGTTGTGTGCCCGCTCCAGCTCCAGCTCGTCGACCCTGACGTCGCCGCCACCGCGTTCCAGCGGACCAAGTGCACCATCCTCCGCGCCAAGAAGTCCGGGTGCTAGCTAGCTAGCTAACTCTGCTCCAGCTCTCCATTGGTGGCCTGGCTAGCTCCATTTCTGCTTGGTGGCTGCCTTTTCTAGTTTCTTGCTTCCTTTCCTTCCTTCCTGTAAAATTAATTCTTCAAGACCAGATTTTTCTTCTTGTTGTTGCAAGAGATTGTTGCTGTGTGTCTGTGTGTGTGCTTGGAAGAGTATTTGTAGGAGTGGAGAAATTGGATGTGTAGAAATTTGTGGAGATTTGCGACGATCAATTCATTGTCAGTTATTTGTCATCCTCTGAGATTCCTGTTGGGTGGTTGTGATTTGAGGTCCAGTCCAGTCCAGCTGGGTGTTGTGTTGGAAGGAACCTTGGCAAGCAAGAGGCGTTGACTCTGTCAGATCGGATGAGCAGACGTGCAGTCAACTGAGCTGAGCGGTAGTTGCATAGCACCAAGGGGAAACAAAGCAAGCGGCGGCGAGCCGGCGAGGATAATGGGCCTCGAGCTAACACGGCTCGACTCTCTGTTTGACGGCTGGAAGGCTTGCTGGGCTGGTATTGCTCGTATATGTTGTGGGTCATGGTTGGTGCACCGGATCTTTCTTGGGCTTTGCCCACAAAAACACGGTCAGTGATGTCAAATAACGCGTAAAAAAAACGCGTTCCTTGCTAAAAAAAAAAAAACGCGTTTCTCTGAGGTCCAGTTTAGTTTTCTCCCAAAATGCCAATTTTTTTAAGATTTCTCGTCACATCGAATCTTTGGACGCATGCATGAAGTATTAAATATAAATAAAAAATAAAATTAATTACACAGTTTAGACGAAATCCACGAGACGAATCTTTTAAGCCTAATTAGACTATGATTGGACACTAATTGTCAAATAACAACAAAAATGCTACAATGTCATTTTGCCAAAAATTTCGGCATCTAAACAGGCCCTGAGAATAGATGCACCATAGCTCCGATGCTACTCCCTCCTTCCTTCTTAGGTCCGAGGAGTCAAACTTTTATAAAAAAGTACTAATACTCATGTAATAAAATAAGTATCATTAGATTAGTTATAAAATATATTTTTATAGTAACTTAGTTGAAGATATAAATGCTAATATTATTTTTTATAAAATTAGTCAAACTTAAGGTCATTTGATCGGCACGTATTTTATAATTACGTTTTTTTTTAGATGGAGGGAGCACGTACTAGACTATTATTAATATCTGTCCCTATCCATTTGGCCTAGCAGCATCTGCGTTGCTTGACGTGGAAAGACACATTTTCTTTCTTTCTTTAGGGGGTGTTTAGTTACCCTAAATTCCAGAATTTGGCACTATACAAAAAAAAGATTCCATGTCACATCAAATTTGTAGTACATGCATGGAGTACTAAATGTTGACGAAATCAAAAACTAATTATACAGTTTAGTTGTACTTTGCGAAACGAACGTTTTGAGCCTAATTAGTCAACGTTTTGTAGCTACAGTAGACTCGGCGGCGCCGAATTCAGATGCAACTAAACGAGGGCTTAGTTTGGGAAGAAGAACACGCGGTTGTTGTTCCAGTAATCCTGTCCAGCCTCTTTTCTTTTCATTTCTTGTTCTGGCGTGCGTACTTAGGGGGTTTTTGGTTGACTCATGCTAAACTTCAGTAACTAAATCATGGATTAAACTTTAGTTATTGGGTGTTTAGTTTGAGTGACTAAAAGAGGTATTTTAGTCCATTTTAGTCAAGGTGTTTAGCTCTAAAGTGACTAAATGAGACTAAAAGGTGAGATTTAGTCTCATTTAGCAACATCCTGGTGACTAGTAGTTGGCTAAAGTCTCTTTTAGTCCCACTTAATCATAGTGTTTGGGTAAAAAATAATTAAATAAGACTAAATTTAGCCAACTAAACTTTAGCGAGAGCCCCCTTACTAGCGTCCCTCTAGTCTCCCAGCACGTACGGTACGGTACGCACGCACTTTAATTTCTCATAAGGATGCTCACGCGTTGTGTTGTGCGCACCTCGTGCTCTTGCGCGGTTCATTCGTTTACGACTGCGAGATCCTCCATCGGTCGAAATAATCTCGTAATAATATATAATCCATCCATACGATCCATCCGAGAGGATGTAATATACGCATGCATGCATTCAGCATCAGGTGCAGTTCGAAAATGTTCCTACCACCAAGTAAATTTGTTTCTTTAAAGACCAGCAATCTTTTAGGGGATACTCCTAACCGTCAAGAAAATTAGTTTCCTCAAAGACCAGCAACCTTCAAAGAAAGCACACTTACCACTACGCCTTAGGATTAACTTATGATTAAGTGAATTATTCTTTTCTTTTGTATTCACTTTACTGAATCTTGTAATGAATATTTGAGATCCTAAACAATTTCCAATGTAAAAGGCTTGAACTGAAAAGTTTTACATCTTGTCAAGTACTATAATTTTGGATTATATTAGGTCATTATCTTAGGTCATTTGGGAAATTCAAAAATTTCAATTTTAGAGATCTGAGAACTTCATTGCCGGTTTTGAATGGCACTCAAGGAAAACTGAATTATCTTGGTGGTTTCAAATAATACCTAAGAAAATGAGTAATTAGCTTGGTGGTTTTATTTTGGCACTAAAGAAAATTTCTAGCCCTCAAAGTAATTCAGAATTTTGGTTGTGTTTTTAAGGGCCATAGGTAAAATGTACATGTGGTAGCCAGAGGGTAATGGGTAGCGGATGCAAATGCACCCCTAAAAATGTGTGGAGTTAGTGATTTTGATTAAAAGTTCACTGTATATACATCTCTCGTAGCAATAACTCTATGCACGCATGTGTTTAGTTCCAGGATGTTGGAATTTGGGACTACTGTAGCATGTTCGTTTTTATTTGGCAAATAGTATTCAAACATGGATTAATTAGACTCAAAACGTTCGTCTCGTAATTTCTCACCAAACTGTGCAATTAGTTTTTTTTCGTCTATATTTAATGCTCCTTGTATGGGTCGTAAACATTCGATGTAACAGGTACCGTAGCATTTTTTGGGATATTAGGGTGGAACTAAACAAGGGCTGAGACCCTGGTTTGGTGTGTTGTACACGCAATTGATGTTTCATATCTAGCCGCACCACCAGCATAATAAGATGGGACAGACATGCTCCACCTGCCTGGCAAAGTGGCAAGTTATACAAACTGCCATCACCGTCACACACGAGACACGACAGTAGCTAGCTACACTTATACCTTTCGTGCGCACGTGCACACCCGACACCATCGATCCGTCGTCATGCGCGACGGCCGCGATTACTGGCGGCGCTTCGCCTGCGTCGTCTGCATCGGCGTCGCCACCATAGCCGCGGTCGCCGTCACCGTGGTCCTCGTCCTCGCCTACGGCCGCGCCGCGCAGCCACCCAGCTTCGACGTCAGCGACGCCTCGCTCACGCACTTCACGCTCAGCACGTCGGCGGACGGCCCCACCAACATCTCCTACAACCTCACGCTGACGGTCACCGTGCGCAACCCGAACTGGGCCATGGGCGCCACCTTCCGGTCCCTCGAGGTCGACTACCTCTTCGACGGCCAGCGCTTCGGCCGCGTCGCCGTCGTCGCGGCACCGGGATCCGTCGTCCTGCGCGCTGGGGATACCGCCGTGTTCCCCGTCGCCACTGGCGCCGGCGGCGAGCGGGTGATGAACCTCATGAACGGGAACGGCAGCGTTGTGGCGTACAGGAACCAGAGCATGGCGGGGGCGTTCGACGTCTTGGTGGGCTTCTGCGGCCAGGTGACGTTCAAGCCGCACGCTATGTGGTGCAGGCTGGAGGTCAGCTGCCCGCTCAAGCTGAAGCTCCCAGCTCGTGACGCCGACGACGGCGCCGCCGCCGTCGACGACAAGAACGCCACCGCCTGCAAGGTGCTTTCGCCGCAGAGCGGGTGCTGAGCCATCGTCCACACGTCCAGTGCTGCACATCGCAAATTAACACGTGCATTATTACAAACTTCTACCGACTTCTTTTTAAATTTGCCTGGTTTTGCTTCTTGATTTTCCGCTTCTCGTTTTCATCCGCGAGTTTGAGCTGTCGCGTGTCATTACCATTGTTTAATTAAGGAGTGAGTTTGAAGTGATCTGTGATCAAGTGATCATTATATTGCTTCAGTTTGCATGGCATGTGCCATGCAACATCTGGGGTGTACTCTACTTGGCTTTATTTGAAACGTGAAATTTCAAATGAAGTTCATAGGAATCGGTTCAATTATTGGCAGCATCGAGTAAACTTCACTTGTTCCCAACCGCGGAATCTGTGTCGTATACACAAATGCATTTGAGAAGCATATAATCGATCGAATAAATAGGAGAACTAGTGCAAGCATGCCGGTTGCCTTGCTTCAATACCCGAAATGGAATCAGGTGCACGACTGCAACGTTGGCAAAGCCGCAAAGAACAAAATGCTCGAGGAATTTTGAATTTACAACTTGTAAAGAGGTGTGAAGAATGCTGAGCACAAATTTAAGCTAACATCACAAAGAAATCATGCACGGTTTACGAATTGGAGCACGTATGGTTGCGTTCGATTGGCTGCATTAGTATGTATCCAGACTTGTGCAGAGACCATTTGAAGGCTTGTACAGTTCGCAAAACAGGTTCAATATTGTATTAGCTAGTACTTTAGATTTGGCCGTATTTAGTATTAGACAATACTGATTTGCACAGGCAAATATGGCATACAAAAGGAGGATCTCCTCAATCCCCCACATCTACGAGAACATGGAGTTAGGTGACTATATACATGTAACACAATGTAAGAAACTAAACACAATTTTATAAAATGCAGCTTGTATTTACAGAACAATGAAACATCAACATATTGCATTTGCTTATGCCTCTAAAATTGGCAGCTCGATCCAGTTTGACGGCTGGAAGGCTTGCTGGGCCGGTGTTGCTCGGCTTCCACGCGCGACTGAGGCCCATTGGGCCACCGCCTCCGGCCTCCGCCTCCATCCCCTTCACCGTCTCCCTCCTCGCGCCGCCGTCGCCGATCTCCCCCGGGACGCGCTCATCCTTCTTTTGGCCCTCAACTGTGCAGGAACCTGCGGGGAAGGCGGTCGCTCGCTTTCTTGCTCGACGCGACGTCGGAGGATGCCTCTGGGGCTGACGCTGGGCTCGCTGGGGCGGGCGATGCGGCGGAAGCGGCTGTCCTCGCTCGACATCCTCTCCTCCAAGCGGGCGCCGCGGGATTACTACAAGGGCAAGAACTGCAAGCCCACCGGGTTCCACACCCGCAAAGGTACCATCTTGCCTTCCACTGGTCCAGCCTTCCAGGTCGCCCATGCTTTACCCCCGCTTGCAAGATTAGGTGATCATGGAGATAAAGCATTGTTTTGAGCTGGAAAAACGTAATGACGTTAGTTGAAACTTAGCATTGTTTTGAGCCAAACAGACTGATGATTGTATGCTTTAGATTCTTTTTTTTTTCTTTTGAAATGGAAAAACATTTCCATTGCCCAAACAGATTCAGACAAGTCCCTGGATACTTGGGTGACTTGAACAGCGTTAAGTGAATCGGGCAATCCAGTGGCAGTGGACGACGCCTTGCCGGTAGACTGGGACTTCCAGTCGTAAATTTATAATTTGAGTTTTTATTAGTGGCAGATCGAATTTTTAGTCAGACCTATCAATTACAATAAAGAATTTTTAGAATCATTTGTTGCTAATAGTGAAATATCAAAGCAACTAATATTCACGTGCAAACCTGGAGTCTCCTAAATCTCAGCAATACACATGAGATGCATTTGTAGAATAACTGAAAAATGATGCACTTAGGGCAGCGAATTCCTAAAGCAAAGAGCCAAGAGAGCAAGTGGCACCTGACAAACCATCTGGGTTATGAAATGCAAGCTAACTAGAAAAATTATGGCTCAATATGCAAACTAACAGATTCATCCTTTCTCAAACTATGAAATAGTAGGTTAATCCTATAATTGCGCAAAGGAGAAACAGAGGAACTATGGAATAAAGCATGATTGCACTATCTGAACCTGATAAACAATTCTGTACATTACTAAAGAAGCATTGGATCTAACTACAAAGGGTATCACCTCATTATGACATCATATATATGGACGATATGCTACATGTTACTACTCTAGATGATTCATTTAGATTGCATCAATAGCATAAAGAGTCAAAGCTAGGCAGACAAATACCCAGAAGAGTGCAGAAAATAGCCAATTTAGGTGGACAATATCTTGATTCACTGATTCCTCCATCAGGCTCCTGATAGATGAGTATTTATAGGTCTAGCATACAAAGGTTAGTGGATGAGCAAGCAAAACAGTATGAAAAGTATGATGGATAAGTCTCTGTGGTTTTTTTGTGGGGCTGCATCTGTACTCCTTGTGGCTGCAGCATCCTTGACTGGTCCTTGTGGTCTTGCTGCCCAAGGACAGCACAACACCCTTGACTAGCATCTTAGCATCTAGGACAGCATCTTAGACTAGCATCTTGGCATATGCTTGGCTGGCTAGCAGCCTATAAATATGTATCCCCAACCCCTCAGATTGGTATGGCATTGAGAAATAATCCAGAAAATTGCCCTAACTCCTAGTGTCATCCTCTCTCGATGAGAGTAAGAATTCTGCTACTACCAAGAGTAAGAATTCAGCGACTAACAACTGGTATCGGAGTCGTACTATCCTGTAGCCTGAGCATCTCCTGCTCATCTCCTTTCCCAGCCGCACAACAGCCCCAGCTAGGAGCAGCAGCAGCTCCGGCCGCTCCTGCTCACTCCTCTCCCTCTGCGCAGACGAGCAGCAGCTCATCTGAAGCAGCCCTCTCCCCACGCAGCAGCCCTCCGGTAGCGCGTCATGTTCGCAGGGCACTCTCAGCGCTCGGTCGCCTCGAGCACGCGGCGTCGGCAGGAGGCCGAACTTGCCGCGGCAGAGGAACGCGAGCGAGCGGCGGCAAGGGCGTCGAGGCTGGCAGCGGCGGAGCTGGCAGTAGCCAGAGCGGAGGCGGAAGCAGCGGCGGCGGCGGATGCAACGCGTGCGGCGGCAGCAGAGGTTGAGGCCCTGCGCGGCAGCATCAGCAGCTCCGTTTCTGCTGACGACAGCGCCGACGCGGACCTCGAGTTGCTGGGGAGGGAGGCAGGACGAGCGCGGGCGGCGCAGTGGGCAGCCGCGCACGCTCACGAGCGCGGCGGCAGCCCCGACAGGCGCGGACACGCCGGTGGCGCTCCTGGAGGAGGCGCGCACGGCGGCGGCGCTCCTGGAGGAGGCGCGCACGGCGACGGTGGCGGACGGGTCGATGGAGAGCGCGGCCTTCACAAGCAGCGTGGCTCTCTCTCCCCGGATCGGTACCGCGCACGGCGACGGTGGCGGACGGGTCGATGGAGAGCGCGGCCTTCACAAGCAGCGTGGCTCTCTCTCCCCGGATCGGTACCGTGGTTACCACGGGCTCTAGGCTGTCGTCAGGGACGTCGGCCCCGGCGGTGGGTGGCCTACCCTCACCAAGACCAACTACGTCGAGTGGGCTGCGGTGATGAGGGTAAAGCTCCAGGTGCGGCACATGTGGGAGGCAGTCCGGTACGACGACGTCGACTACGACCTAGATCGACGGGCGCTGGATGCCCTCATCGCTGCAGTCCTGCCCGAGATACAGTTCTCGCTTACCAACAAGCGGACTGCCAAGGAGGCTTGGGACGCCATCGCGGCGGCACGCATCGGCAAAGACCGCGCCCGCAAGTCCACACTGCAAGCACTTCGCAAGGAGTGGGAGAACCTGGCCTTCAAGCCAGGTGAGGACGTTGATGACTTCGCTCTCCGTCTCAACACTCTGTCGCAGAAGATGGTGTAGTTCGACGATGACACCTACGGCGAGGAGAGAGCTGTCGAAAAGCTCTTCCGGTGTGTCCCCGAGAAGTATAAGCAGATGGCTCGATCGATCGAGTCTCTGCTGGATCTCTCCACGATGTCAATCGAGGAGGCGATAGGTCGCCTCAAGGTCGTCGACAGCGATGAGCCACAGTCTCTCTCGGGGCCCATCACCACTGGCGGGAAGCTCCTTCTCACTCGGGAGCAGTGGCTTGCCAGCCAAGGTGACCGGAGGAAGAGGGAGCCTTCTTCCGCGACAGGCGGCCGCAAGCGTGGCAAGCCGCGCAAGGCGCGCAGGCCAGGGCGCGAGGACGTGCCGAGGGTGATGCCCGTGGAGGCGCCCAGGGCGGCGCCGCCGGCAGGCACAAGCCGGCACAAGACGACACCTGCCGCAACTGCGGCCAGCTTGGCCATTGGGCCAAGGACTGTCGACAGCCACGACGCGGCCAAGCCCACGTCGCACAGGCGGAAGAGGAGGAGCCGGCTCTGTTCATGGCACATGCCAGCATCGAGCTACCTCCAGCGGCACCGGCCGCGGCGGCTCTCCTCCACCTTGACGAGCCAAAAGCACACGCCCTCCTCGACGGCGGCTCCGGCGACGACAAGACTGACGGGTGGTGCCTCGACACCGGCGCCACCCATCACATGACCGGTCGACGGGAGTTCTTCACCGAGCTTGACTCTAGCGTCCGAGGCTCCGTCAAGTTTGGGGATGCCTCCGGCATGGAGATCAAGGGCGTCGGCTCCGTCATCTTCACCGCCGTGTCTGGTGAGCACAGGCTGCTCACCGGAATCTACTACATCCCCGCGTTGAGGAACTCCATCATCAGCTTGGGACAGCTGGATGAGAACAGTTCGCGCGTGGTGGTTGAGGATGGAGTCATGAGGATTTGGGATCGCCGTCGCCGCCTTCTTGCCAAGGTATCCAGAAGCGCAAATTGACTCTACGTCCTTAACGTGCAGGTGGCACAACCCCTCTGTCTCGCTGCTCGTCAGGATGACGAGGCGTGGCAGTGGCACGAGCGCTTCGGGCAGCTTCACTTCAAGGCCCTAAAGCGGCTCAGTGCCACGGAGATGGTGCAAGGCATGCCGTGCCTCGACCATGTGGAGCGGCTCTGCGACGTCTGCGTGTTGACGAAGCAGAGGCGACTCCCCTTTCCCCAGCGGGCGAGCTTTCGAGCCAAGGAGAGGCTCGAGCTTGTGCACGGGGACTTGTGTGGCTCGGTGACACCGGCCACACCGGGAGGACGACGCTACTTCCTGTTGCTCGTCGACGACTTCTCCCGCTACATGTGGGTGATGGTCCTCGGTAGCAAGGGAGAGGCTGCGGACGCCATCAGGCGCGCGCAGGCTGCTGCGGAGGCGGAGTGCGGCCGCAAGCTGCGCGTGCTGCGCACCGACAACGGCGGCGAATTCACGGCGGCTGAATTCGCGTCGTATTGCGCGGATGAGGGCATTCAGCGCCACTAGTCCGCGCCGTATAGCCCGCAGCAGAACGGCATCATCGAGCGGCGCAACCAGACGGTTGTGGGGATGGTTCGGGCCCTTCTCAAGCAGAGGGGGATGCCGGTTGTCTTCTGGGGAGAGGCGGTGGTGTCGGCTGTCTACATCCTCAACCGCTCGCCTACCAAGGCGCTTGACGGCAGGACGCCGTACGAGGCCTGGCATGGGCGCAAGCCGGCGGTCTCCCACTTGCGGGTCTTTGGCTGCCTCGCGTTCGTCAAGGAGCTTGGCCACATCAGCAAGCTCGACGACAGGAGCACTCCGGAAGTGTTCATCGGCTACGCGGAGGGCTCGAAGGCCTACCGCATCCTCGACCCGAAGACACAGCGTGTGCGCACGGCGCGTGACGTTGTGTTCAACGAAGGGCGAGGATGGGCGTGGGACAAGGCGGTGGACGACGGCTCGGCTCCGACGTACGACGACTTCACTGTCGAGTACGTCCACTTCGAGGGAGCTGGGGGAGTAGGCAGCTCTTCTTCGACGAGCGCGCTTACCCCAGTCCCCGAGCCTCCACCGACCCCGACGTCTGCTACTCCGACAGCACCACGCTCTCCAGCCAGGACCTCGGCTGCGATGAGTTCTTCGCCGGCTCCACCACAGCTGGCACCGCCACGCACTCCAGCACCGACAGGCACCTCTCCGGGCACGTCTACTCCAACACCACCTCGTGTCGAGCACAGCCCGGTTGAGCTCGCTACTCCGCTCGCTCACGACGAGGAGCGCATCGACGCGTACCACGACGGCGAGCCGTTGCGGTACCGTACAATGGAGAACCTTCTCGGCGACCAACCGGTGCCGGGACCGGTGCCTCACGACCTGGAGGCGCAGTTGCACCTTGCGTGTGACGACGGCGAGCCTCGGTCGTTTGCAGAGGCCGAGAGACACGCGGCATGGCGCGCCGCGATGCAGCTGGAGATGGATGCGGTTGAGAAGAACCGCACTTGGGAGCTTGCTGACCTTCCTCGTGGTCACCGCGCGATCACCCTTAAGTGGGTGTACAAGCTGAAGAGGGATGAAGTCGGCGCCATTGTCAAACACAAGGCTCGCTTGGTGGCACGAGGTTTCGTGCAGTAGGAGGGGGTCGACTTCGACGACGCCTTTGCTCCCGTGGCACGGATAGAGTCCGTGCGACTCCTCCTTGCGCTAGCTGCCCAGGAGGGCTGGCGTGTTCATCACATGGACGTCAAGTCGGCGTTTCTTAACGACGACTTGAAGGAGGAGGTCTACGTGCACCAGCCGCCGGGATTTGCGATCCCCGGCAAGGAGGGCAAGGTGCTCCGCCTGCGCAAGGCCTTCTATGGCTTGCGGCAGGCACCGAGGGCGTGGAATGCCAAGTTGGATTCTACGCTAAAGGGGATGGGCTTCGAGCAAAGCCCGCACGAGGCGGCCATCTACCGACGGGGCAGTGGAGGAAATGCTCTGCTGGTGGGTGTCTACGTCGACGACTTGGTGATCACCGGCGCTAAGGATGCGGAGGTGGCGGCATTCAAGGAAGTGATGAAGGCCACCTTCCAGATGAGTGACCTGGGGCCTCTCTCCTACCTGGGAATCGAGGTGCACCAGGATGACTCCAGGATCACGCTTCGACAGACTGCCTACGCCAAACGCGTCGTTGAGCTAGCTGGGCTCACCGACTGCAACCCAGCTCTCACTCCGATGGAGGAGAGGCTGAAGCTGAGCCGCGACAGCACGACAGAGGAGGTGGACGCTACACAGTACCGGCGTCTTGTGGGGAGCCTTCGCTACCTCGCCCACACACGGTCGGACTTGGCATTCTCCGTCGGCTACGTCAGTCGGTTCATGCAGCGACCGACGACAGAGCACCAGCAGACTGTGAAGAGGATCATCCGCTACGTTGCGGGGACTCTCGACCACGACCTCTACTACCCTAGGTGCCTTGGGGCGGCACACTTCGTCGGGTACAGCGACAGCGACCACGCCGGCGACATCGACACCAGCAAGAGCATGAGCAGGATCCTCTTCTTCCTCGGTAAGTGCCTCGTTAGCTGACAGTCGGTCAAGCAGCAGGTGGTGGCCCTGTCCAACTGCGAGGCCGAGTACATAGCGGCCTCCACTGCTTCGACTCGGGCGCTCTGGCTTGCTCGACTGTTTGGTGATCTCCTCGGCAGAGACACTAGAGCGGTGGAGCTCAGGGTGGACAGCAAGTCCGCTCTGGCCCTGGCAAAGAACCCCGTTTTCCATGAACGGAGTAAGCACATCCGGGTGAGGTACCACTTCATCCGAGGCTGTTTGGAGGAAGGGAGCATCAAGGCGAGCTACATCAACACCAACGACCAACTTGCGGACCTGCTTACCAAGCCTCTTGGGAGGATCAAGTTCCTTGAGCTCTGTTCCAGTACCGGGATGGTTCAACTTTCCCACAAGACGACGCACAAGACTTAGGGAGAGAATGATGGATAAGTCTCTGTGGTTTTTTTGTGGGGCTGCAGCTGTACTCCTTGTGGCTGCAGCATCCTTGACTGGTCCTTGTGGTCTTGCTACCCAAGGACAACACAGCACCCTTTACTAGCATCTTAGCATCTAGGACTAGCATCTAGGGCAGCATCTAGGACTAGCATCTTGGCATATGCTTGGCTGGCTAGCAGCCTATAAATCTATATCTCCAACCCCTCAGGTTGGTATGGCATTGAGAAATAAACCAGAAAATTGCTCCAACTCCTAGTATCATCCTCTCTCGATGAGAGTAAGAATTCAGCGACTAGCAAAGTAAGACCCATTTGAGCCCGTCGAAGTCGAAATTCAAGTAAATTCTTTGACTTTCCAGCTACAAGTTGGTGCCATGTCGCATTTGTGGTAACCAGAGAAGAGCAGTCTCTTTTTATATGTGGATCAGCATATGTGGCGTAGTCGCATAGATGTTAATGTCTTTGCTGGTTTCAGCCTCAGATCATGCCTAGTTTGTACCACCACAATCGGCATGTTCGCTGGTTGGTTTCTAGGCTGCTTTGGGCTGGCTGGTGCTGGTTTATTGTGAGAGAAAAACACTGTTGACTGGCTGGTTTGGGCTGGCTGAAACCAACAAGCGAATAGGGTGATTGTACGTGTACCTGTAGTCTTTAGAGCACCTGTAGGAAGTCATTCTTTACACCACTGACACTCTTATCTTACTTATATCCTAGTTCTCGAGTCAACACTTTCATACTATAACTGTTATCAAGCGGTAGTTGCCGTAATTTTAGTTCCATTCAATCCTTTCTCATTGGCATGAGTAAATATTTCTACTTGTTCCTTTTATAAGTTATCTTAAAAGCTTACCTGCTTTTGTAGGTGGATATGTGATTGTTGATGAAAAATTACCAAGATTTGTGGTCCCTGACTTGACTGATTTCAAGGTAATTGCCTTTTTTTCTCTTTCTTATTTTGGGGTGTGTGTGTGTGTTGTGTGTGTGTGTGTGTGTGTGTGTGTGTGTGGGGGGGGGGGGGGGGGGGGGGGGTGAGATGGGGGATTGCACTTTAATTTGCTGGACGAAATTGGAAGACATTCAATTTACTTTCAGCACTAGGAACTTGAAGCACCAGTGCCCCCAATTTAGGTTAAGAATGTGAATTTGTGATAATAAGAAAGTAGTTGCAAATGACAAAGCCAACACAAAATAGTTATTTCTAAAATTTCGAGTTAATTTATTACCATGGCAAAGTTGAGTTTAGGACTGGTGGGAATGAGATGGCCTGAAGATGGATATTAGTTGAGTTACAATCTTTTCCTGCATTTGCTCATGGATCAGATGTCATGTGTGGATGATTGCAGTTGAAGCCATACGTGTCACAATGTGCCAGGGACCTCACAGCGTCGACAACATCCTCTACTTCAGCAGAAAATACTGAAAACAAGAGCTGATCTTTATGCGATTGCTCTAGTCATTGCAGGAAGGCATCCCAACTTTGCAGTAATGTTTTCCTGGAGAGCGCCCATGTTCCGAGGATTAGCATCAGCATCCTAGCTACACATGGACATTTCAGATATCTTTCTTGTAAGGGCAAACATTATGGCGTACCATAAATCACCTCGGAGTTTCTGGTCCTAGATGTACCACATACATAGTTTCACTGTTCCTGATTGTAATAAATATTTAAGTAGCTAAAAATTCCTCTCGTGAGCTCCGGTGTGTTTAACTTCGTTTTAAGTTGGGTCTCGTCCAATTCGACTTCTTGTGAGCTGACTTAGTGGGAGTTCCTCCAATGTGTGCATCCAAACACTCTCAACTCACACTTTCGTCTTGACTAACTTTTAATAGTGCAACCAAAGTTAAAAAGGAAGACATAACGACATAATCAGATTTGTGCTTCCTGTTAGAATCGAATGAGTGTACCTCTGTGTATAACCATAGATCCGGGTAGACCTTTCCTTTAGGGTTTCTCTACTCCCCCTTAGACAGTAGCACCGCAGCAGCGTAGGACCCCGGTACCACGGCGTTGTAGGCGTCGTGGTGGCGACCGTGGTGACCCTGCAGAGGCGACGGCGGTGGTGGGGCATCCCGTCGCTGGCAGCACGCTTTAGATCGGTTTAGGTTTACTGTGGGTGGGATAGCGGCTGCTCCGTTGAACCTCGTAGTGCGAGCCGTGATCCCCACCTCCCTTTTATATGTGCTATGCGACAGGGGCCCACCAACCATATTAGGGTTGGGCTCCCCCGATCAGGGAGCAGAGATAAGGGGCCGTGGAGATCAACTAACATTCTCTTCCTTGATCTCACTACCATCTTTCAATTTCATTTACTTTTGTTCATTCCATTACAGATTAGCACATAGAGCATGTCTCATCGTCATGGTCCATTGCCGATAGATTTAACAGCTACAACACACTACTATGTTCTGAAATAGATACTTATCTTTGGGTCTTCTTTTGTCCAAGAATTTTAGGCTTTCCCTTAAACCCATGCTAGCTACATGTTCTCTGAACACCATGTTCTCTGAACACGTTGGCGGATCCGCGAGCATCTTTTCTGTACTTATATGCTCAAGACTTATGACTTGATCCCAGACTTTATCTTTCACAACATAATACTTTATGTCAATGTGTTTGGCAGCACCACTTGACTTATGTTGTGAGTATAATGTACTGCCTGATTATTATCATAGTATCACTTAAGTGGTCTATAGATGTCGTCAACCACCTTCAAACCGGGTATGTCTTCTTTAGTCAGTTCACTTGCCCCGTTGCCTCATATCATACTACAAACTGTCATACATTGTGGACGATGTAGTGATGGTTTGCATTTGAGCTTTTCCATGAAATAGCTCCCCTTTTTAGAGTGAATACTATCCCGTCGTGGATTTTCTATCATCTCTCGCATAATCAGAATCTGAATTTCCCACTATGTGGAGTGAATCAGATCTTTTATACGTCATCATAAGGCCTTTCGTTCCTTACAAATAATGCAATACTTTCTTTACTAATTTCATTGTTCTGTTCCAGAACTGCTCTGGAATCTGCCAAGTAACCCGGTAACAAATGCCAAGTCAGGGCACGTACATACTTGAGCATATTGTAAGCTTCCGACAGCTGAAGCATATGGAACCACTTTCATTTGATTGAGCTCATATTGGTTCCTGTGGCATTTAAAATCTCCATATATGTCGCCCTTGACTATAGGAGCAGGTGAGGGACTATATTTGTGCATATAGAATTTCTTTAAGATTTTCTCTATGTATGCCTTTTGTGACAGTCCTAATACCCATTTACTTCTATCTCGGTGAATCTCGATCTCTAGAACGAACGAAGCTTCACCAAGATCTTTCATATCAAATTTTGAGGACAAAAACTTCTTTGTCTCCAGTAGTAGACTGACATCACTACTAGCAAGTAAGATATCATCCACATACAGGACAAAGAAGATGAACTTCCCATTCTTAAACTTTGCATAGACACAATTGTCCTCTATATTATCTTTAAACCCAAAATTCTTTATTGTCTGATCAAACTTCAATTACCACTGTCTTGAAGCTTATTTTAATCCATAAATGGATTTCTTTAGGCGGCATCCCATTCGTTCTTTTCCTTCCATGACAAAACCCTTCGGTTGTGCCATGTAAACATTTTCCTCCAAGTCCCTGTTGAGAAATGCCATCTTTACATCCATCTAATGTAATTCTAAATCGTAATGTGCCACTAATGTCATTATGATTATGAAGAAATCCTTATATGAGACTGGAGAAAAGGCTCATTGTAATCAATTCCTTCTCTTTGCTTAAAGCCTTTTGCCACAAGTTACACTTTATATCTCTCTATATTTCCTTGGGAGTCAAGTTTTGTTTTGTAGAACCATTTACAGCCTACTGTTTTGGCTCCTTTAGGATTTATCTTTGAGTCCCAAACTTTATTGGCATTCATAGATTTTATTTCATCTTCCGTGGCCTCAAGCCACTTTGATGAATGATCACTTTTCTTGGCTTATTCAAATGAGGTGGGATCATCCTCTATTTGAAATTTTTCAATGTTGTATACTTCATTGTCAGCAGGAATAACTGATTTTCTAACTCTTTGAGATCTTCTAGGGGCCTTCACATTTGGCACATCTTCTATTTGAGGCTGTTGTTGCTCCCCCTCATTTGTGGCAATTGGTTCTATAGGATCCTGAAGAACAAGTTCCTTATCATCATTCATTGTTGCCACAGGCGGAATAACAATAGGTGCTGGCACCACAGTATCTGACACTATCGGTGCAGCGACAGCAAGTAGTGAGAAAAATGGCTCATGAATCATTGGAGTGTGCGCATACACCCGTTTCTATTCAAGGTCAATTTCTCGAGCTACTATGCTCCCCCTCATCAATTCATCCTCTAGGAAGACAGCGTGTCTCATTTTCATAAATTTTGTATGTCTCTCTAGACAGTAGAAACGAAAACCTTTTGATTTTTCTGGGTAGCCAATGAAATTGCAACTTACTATTTTGGGATCTAGCTTTCCAATGTTTAGGTTAAATACTTTAGCCTCAGCAGAGCTCTCCCACACACATGCAAGTGGTTTAGTGAGGGTACTCTTTCTGTCCACAACTCATACGGTGTTTTAGACACTAACTTTCTTGATACTCTATTGAGAATATGAATGGGGGTTTTAACGCCTCCATTCACATGCTCAACTGTAAGGTGGAGTAACTTATCATACTGCGTATCATATCCATTTATTTTACGATTATGTCTTTCAGCTACTCTATTCTGCTGAGGTTCACCTGGTATAGAATACTAGGCTACTTTGCCATTCTCCTGTAAGAACCTTGCATAAGATCCAGGAACTTGGCCATATGGGGTATGCCGACCGTAGTACTCCCCCACGGTCAGACCTGACTATCTTTATCTTTAAATTGTTTTGGATTTCAACTTTTGCCTTAAATATCTATATGTATCCAATGCTTCTATTCTTTCTTTGATTGGATAAATATAGCCATAATGGGAGTAATCATTTGTGAATATTATGAACGAATCATAACCATCCACACTCTTTACAGGAAAATGACCACAGATGTCTGTGTGAATAATCTATAAAATTCCTGCGCTTCGTTTGTCATCTTTCTTTACATACTTTCCTTTTATGCATTCTCTGCATTGTTCTAAATCTCTAAATCAAGAGCTCTAATGGAGGAAGAATATTATTCTTAACTAGTCTTTCTATTCTTCCCCTCGAAATATGGCCTGAATGACAGTGCCATAATTTCAACGACGCATCTTGAGCTCTCTTATGCCATCATTTCTAGAGTAACTCTCTATCACCAGCTACTTTATCAGCTAGGTAGCATATATCTTTGAAGAGTCAGTGAACTGACTATTTATTCTATCGAGGTACTCGGTAACCATATCACACTCTGGGATTGAGTCCATAATTGCAGACTCAATCGTATTCTTTATCACAGCCAAATATTTCTTGTTGGCAGTGACACACTTCCTATGCTCAAGGGCATAAGATATCTTTCAGGATTCAAAATCCCTCTCTTTAATTGCCCAAGTGGCATTATTCTCGTTTGTCTCCCTCACCGGTGCCACATGATCAGTGGAACACGGTGAGGTGACTACCCAGTCCACCTTAGACAAGATGACAACCAGGTCAAAACTTTTTCTTAACATAGAAATAACACCATTTGCATGCCTTGATTTCAACGTTGGTCAAAATCAAAACATACAACTATTCTTATACACTAATTCTACATCACCGTTGGGCAGAAATAGAATTAATGCATAAAACATTAACTTTCACAACTGTTCTTACACACTAATTCTACATCACCGTTGGGCAGAAATAGAATTAATGCATAAATTATTAAAATTTACATCTGTTCTTATACACTAATTCTATATCACCGTTGGACAGAAATAGAATTAATGCATAAATCATTAAAAATAACAACTTTTCTTAAATCATTAAAATTATGATATTGTTATTAACAACGT
The DNA here is from genome assembly GCF_019320115.1 of Miscanthus floridulus. Taxonomy (NCBI): domain Eukaryota; kingdom Viridiplantae; phylum Streptophyta; class Magnoliopsida; order Poales; family Poaceae; genus Miscanthus; species Miscanthus floridulus. The sequence continues at coordinate 3,290,681 of NC_089581.1, read as the reverse complement.
TGGTCAGAAAATAACAACATCATAATCTATGTCAAAACTCTTTTTCTCCAATTAAATACCACATTGGTTCAAAATAACTGGAGAATCAACTATTTCTTTAGCAGCGAAAAACTCTCTTTTTCTCCAATTAAATATCACATTGATTCAAAATAACTGGAGAATAAACAACTTCTTTAGCAGCAGAAAAACTTTCACTTAATTTCTTGAATTTTACCCACAGGGAAAAATTACTTTTCTTTTTTTCTTTTGAGCCATTTTGCATTTTCAATTTCCCAGGAAAAAGAAAAATGCGAAACGGGTTCATTCTTTACTCTCGGCCCAAAAACGGCAAAAGGTCGGCTCGGCCCACCTCTCCGCGCGCGCGCAGGCCGCACCCAGGCCGCAACCTGGGCCTGGACCGGTAAAGTGCGGCGGCGCGCTCGCCCGCCTGGGCCAAACGGTGGTCTAATCAACCGGTGTCGTTGGATCAGATCCGACGGCTGCTCGTGGTTCTCGGGCGAACAAAAACGGCGACCGGCGCCGCTCTCCTGAAACCCTATCTTATTTGCCCCTCCCTCTTCTCTCTCTCTTCGCCTCGTTCTTTCTTCTCAGCGCAGCGAGCACCGAGCGACGAACCGAGAGCGAGCAAGGCAATGGAGCGACCATGGCACCGGCGCCGGCCCCTTCGCCGGCGCGCGTGCTCCCCAACGGGTGAGCACGTCGCCGTCGAGCGGCATGGCCATGGCGCCCCCTTGGCCGAGCCCGGCGAGCAGTTGCCCCTGGCTCGCCTCTTCTTCTCCCGCGCCGTCGAAGGGCCATCCTGACGCACGGCGAGGTAGACCCATTCCCCTTTTTTCCCCTTCTCCGATTTGGATTTCTCTTCTCTTATCCGAACCTGAGGTGGGCATTAGGGTTTAGATCTAGGGTTTAGGGTTCCTTTTCTAATTCGATTCGACCGATTCGGTTTTCCTCTTCTTTGATTTCTTTTCTTTTTGGAGTTCATCCGAATCAAGATCTAGGGTTAGGGTTCGGGTTCCGACCCTGTTCTTCTTTCTTTAGTTTTCCTTTCTTTCTTCTCGGATTCAACCGATTAGGGATGGGGATTCGTTCTAGGGTTAGGGTTTTGCTTTTCAATTGATTTCTTTTCTTTTCGAATTTAGGGTTCGGCTCTGTTCATCTTAAGGCCGAAACATTTTCTTTTCCTCCTTTCTTTAACCCTTCCTATTCTTTTTCCCCGAGTTGTTTGCGCGGGTTAGGTTCTTGAGATCCTTTCCACTTTCTCTTCTCTGATCCGAACACGGATGTTCTTCTCTTATTTTCTTGCCGCGCGCTGGTGAGGACGGCGGTGTGGCACTTTTCCCCCGCGCGGTGGCGGTGGTTACCGGTAGACAGTGACGTCCGCCACCCCGGTCTCTCTTTCTCTTTGCTTTTACCCAGTTAGGGTTAGGGTTACACAGTGGCAACCTGGCTCTGGTACTAAATGTTAGGATCGTGGGAGTGTACCTCTGTGTGTAACCGTAGATCCGGGTAGACATCTCCTTTAGGGTTTCTCTACTCGCCCTTGGACAGTAGCACCGCAGCAGCGTAGGACGCCGGTACCGCGGCGTTGTAGGCGTCGAGGTGGCGATGCCGTGAAGTCCAATGGCGACCGTGGTGGCCCTGCAGAGGCGACGGCGGTGGTGGGGCATCCCGTCGCTAGCAGCACGCTTTAGATCGGTTTAGGTTTACTGTGGGTGGGATGACGGCTGCTCCGTTGAACCTCGTAGTGCGAGCCGTGATCCCCACCTCTCTTTTATGTGTTGTGCGACAGGGGCCCACTAACCATATTAGGATTGGGCTCCCCCGATCAGGAAGCAGAGACAAGGGCCCAATAGACCGTTGGGCCTATTGGTGGAGATCAACTAACACTTCCCAATACCAAGTTTGCACCCTCTTTGCCCTCCCATTCACTCCCTTCTTTTCGCCGATGATCTCATTATCTGTGGGGAAGCAACCATTCAGGAAGCTCACACCATCAATACTATCCTCAGCAATTTCTGCGCTTCCTCGGGTCAAACTCCTAACTGGTCCAAATCCTCCATCTTCTTTAGCAAAAACGTTCCTAATGCAATCAAACATGCCATCAAGCAGATCTTCCCTGCTTCGGACCTCGACAAAAACACCCGGCATTTGGGCCATCCTCTCCTCCTCTCCTATAAAGACCGAGCTGCTGCCTATAGCTTCTTATACCAATCCTTTCTTGGCAAGCTCACTACAATTAAAGCTAATAAGCTCAACCACGCTGGTCGGCTCACCTATATAAATTCTGTCCTAGCCTCCATTCCCATCTACTACATGACCAATATTCTCTTCCCTGGAACTTTTTTCCAAAAGATCAATACTATTCTCAAAAGATTCTGGTGGGCTGGTGTTCAGGAAGAAAACCCTTCAAATCCTATTCATTTCAGAGCTTGGTCAGAAATTTGTAAACCTAAAACTCTTGGTGGGCTGGGAATCAGAGATCTTCAAACAGTTAACAAAGAGTCTCGTTCTTCACTCAGCTTGGATGATCGCTTCACAATCTGACCCTCTCCTGTTCAGTATTTTGAAAGCCAAATACTTTCCTCGATCTTCTTTTTGGAGAGCGCCATCCCATGGTCCTAGATCAGTCTTTTGGGGTTCCGTTCTAAAGATCAAGCACCTCCTTCATGAAAACTGCTCCTTTCAAATTCACAAAGGTAATTGCAATATATGGACAGAACCTTGGTGTCAGGACTGGGACCTCATTCACCACCATCTTACTCTTCCTCCCACAGTTCAACCCCTTCCCAACAATGTACAGGACCTCATGGATCCAAACACCTCAACGTGGAATGCTCCACTCATCAACAGAGTTTTCTCTGGAGAAATAACAAGAAAAATTCTTCAAATACCTATTGTCAGATCTCATGAAGAAGACAAACTTATTCGGAGGCCTTCCCAACAAGGGCAATGCACCACCAAGGAAGCCTACAATCTCCTGAGCACTCAAAGGATGCTCCCCAACTTGAATTCAGGTCCAAGATCTCTCACAAATAGTACACAGATACTTCTGAAAACCACCTGGAAACATAAGAATATGCCACCAAGAATTAAAACTTTTGCTTGGAGCCTTCTTCGACAATCTCTAGCTTCAGTGGAAAGAGCAGCTCGCTACTCCACCCATATCAACAAAGAGTGCAGCCTATGCGGCATCACAGAAACAGATAGGCACCTCTTCTTTGATTGTGAATTTGCTCGAGCTTTTTGGTTCTCTGCAGACCCCCCTCTTAGAACTCACCTGCTACCTCAAGACCAAGATGGTGTACAGGAAGCAATTGCAGCCATCCTGCCACAAGGATCATCTCCGTAAAGGGTACAAAAAACTTTCACCTCTCTTTGGTACTTATGGAAAGCAAGGAATGATCTAAGATTCAATGACAAAAAATGGTTCATAGCTAAAGTACATTATGAAACAAATGCAGACATTTCAGCGGCCACTAACCCTTTGTATGCTTCGACAGACACTCCAACAACAAAAACGAATTTACATGGGGGGCACAGATTCTGCACCATACCTGCTCTTCTTCCAGGTACTAGATGCTTTGTTGACGCAGCCACTAGTCCAGATGATGGTACAAATTGTTTAAGATCAGCAGGCATTGGAATTTTCCTCTTCTCTCCTTCTCAAAAGTTCTCTTTGTATATTCAGGCTCAAATTCAGCAGATCTCCTCAGTGATTATGGCCGAAGCTGCTGCACTTACCCTGGCTGCAAGAATTTCAAAGCAACTTAATTTACAGGAAGTAAGTTTCCTCTCCGACAACGAGATGCTAGTCAACTATCTAAATGGCGGCCACAATCGAGCTGAGCCTTGGAGTATCAAACCTTTTACAGCTGAATTCAGACTGCAAACTCAAAGCTTCTCCCATCAGGTGCTCAAGATTATCAGGGGTGTTAATGTTACAGCTCACAACCTAGCCTCAAGAGCAAGATTCGCCCCTGTTTTACATCTCAGGTTTTCCTGTTCAAATTCAGCACATGTATCTATGTGCCCTTGTAATTTACTATCTCTGTCTGGCTGGGAGCCTTTCTCCCTTATTCGTGGAAACTGTTCTTAATATTAATATATCACGTTCCTTATCAAAAAAAAAATAGTTTCCTTAATATGTGGCCTCAACGTGACTAACTCAAATGTGATAACCACTGTTTATTTCATCTACATACAAACTTTGGATCATGCTAAACATGCTTCCATTTGTAGACAGTGGAGTATTTGGGCACAAATATTAAAATGTCCTTTCAGATCAACTGATCAAGGGGTTTCTCAAGAGAGATTGAACTTCACTCCCTGATTCTTTAGCTCCACTCTTTTATTTGATTATCTAGTGGAGTGATTCTGGTGGAGAGCAGGTGAAAAATGATGCTGGTAGGCAATGGCGGAGGGTGAGGTAAAATCAGGGGGGTGACTATAGTAGAAGTAAAGTTATCCTTCTGGCTTCTCAAGAGAAGATTGATGGGATAGGAAAGCTTGGAGATTAATAGATGGGCACAAGTATTAAAATTTCCTTTCAGATCAACTGATAAGGGGCTTCTCAAGAGAGAGTGTGATAGGATAGGAGAGTCTGGAGAAATTGATTGATAGTGGTAAGGAATGAGTTTTTTTTTTTAACCATTTGGTAGAGCTTCACAGAGTCCGCTCCGAAAAAGCTCTAACGCGTTGTACGGACGTACATTTCACGTTTCATAGCTGCACCTATATAAGATGGGAAGAGACACCATACACAGGCCTGTGCCTGACAAGTTATTACAACAAACTGTCTAACCGTCACACACGACGTACACTTCGCCATAGCCAGCAAGCAAGCTACCTTCGTTCGTGCAGTGCGCCCGGTACCGACCGTTCCATTTGACCATCTCCGTCTCCATCTCCATCATGTGCGACGACTGCGAGTGCTGCTGCGCGTGCTTCGCCCCGTACCAACGCTTCGCGTGCGGCTTCTGCATCGGCCTCGCCATCATCGCCGCGGTGGCCGTCATCGTCGTCCTCGTCCTCGGCTACGGCCACGTGGCGCAGCCGAGGTTCGAGGTCGACGACGCCTCGCTCACGCGCTTCACCGTGGCCACCTCGCCGGCCACCACCATCTCCTACAACCTCACGCTCACGCTCGCCGCGCGCAACCGGAACTGGGCCATGGGCGCTACCTTCCGGTCCCTCGAGGCCGACTACCGCTTCGAGGACCAGAGCTTCGACCGCGTCGACGTCGTCGCCTCGCCGACCTACGTCCTGCCCGCCAGGAAGACCGCCGTGTTCCGCCTCGCCAGCGGCGCCGACGCCGTGAACGTCATGCTCGGCAGCGCCGGCGTCAGGGCGTACCGGAAGCAGAGCGCCAAGGGGGTGTTCGACATCGAGGTGAAGCTCTCCGGCCAGGTCAAGTACCAGCTGCACAGCACGTGGTGCAGGCTGGAGGCCAAGTGCCCGCTCAACCTGCAGCTCGGGTCGCCGGACGGTGGCGGCGCCGTCGTCTTCCAGAAGACCACCTGCGAGGTGCTCCGGTCATCGCAGAAGGGATGCTGAACTGTTCGTCGCTTGCTGCATCTGCAATTCTGCATGCATTGGATGGATCGTTAAACAGTGTGATTTACTTCTTTTTCTTTTTCTCCCTTTCTTCGTGAGAGTTTGGAGTGATCATCATTGCTTCGTATTGCATGCCATGCATGCGTAATGCAAAGTTTAGGGTGTGCTTGGCTTGTTTGAGACCCGGAAATCAAATTAAATTTCAAACGAATTTCGCAGCAACCGTTTCAATTATCGTCGAATTAAAACAGAGCTAGTTTTTTCACGTGTTCAAAAACCAGCACGGCATTGTCGTTCAAATGCATTTACAAAAGCAACACACAAAGCGCATCAAGGTGAGAATGCTTGGTACACTACACATCTCTTCATTGCTGCAAAATGGAACTCGATCCCTTGCTTCAGATCGGAGAATGCTGCTTTATCTCTTTCTTGCACTCTCCTCTTCGCTTCGCTGTCCAACGCGCACGAAGGACAAAGGGAGTCAGTGCATGAGTACAGCAAAGAACAAAATTTGCTGGGAAAAAATTTGAATCCACAACTTGCATAGAATCAAGAGCTCTGCAACATGCCGAGCATGAAAACCGCCGTCAGAAACACAAAGAAATGATCCATCATATACAGATTGGAGCTCATTTGTTTATAGAGGGTAAAAGAACCAACAACCACAAAAAGTACTGCCACGCACATTCGAACCTTGATCAGGAAAGTAACCTAGACCAACATACTAAAACCCTGTACAAGCTGGGTGAGAACGCAAAAGGAGGTGACAATGTAAAGCACACAATACCAGTACATCAACATTGCCCACCGGACGGCGACAGCAAGAGTTTCCATTGCCTGAAGAGCTTTTGTTCTTGTCTTGGTTATACTCTGAAGCAAACTACCTATGTCAGCAGAGGGGAGGGGGCGAGGGGTTATCAATCACCAATCATTTCCTGTCCCTCCACTTCACTGTTGCTAGCCGACTGACTTGAGGTGGTGCGAGCAGTACTGTTACTGCCCCGGCAATGCAATAGCTGCAGCTGAAGGCTCTGGATAAGCTCGTTAAGTTGCTGAATGTTTTTCTCTTGCACCAATATTACCTGTAAGTAATACATTGAATTATGACCTGAAATATTTTTTTAACATAATGACCTGAGAGTGAGATCTTTTTTTGAATCCATATGAAAGTAATTGCCAAAGAATAGCTACTGATGATGAAATGTGCTTTTCACAGCTACTAACATGGAACAGTGAAAACTTCCTAATAATAACAGTGTAGGAATCACTTGACAGATGAAGCCAGCTACTTGATGTTCTGCGGAAATGACAAAGCTGGTGTACAGCTTTTAAAGTGCTCAAACCCTAGGGCTATCAAACAAACATCTATTGTTCTTCATTTCATTTTATCCGAGAACTACAAAGCCATTGGTTGTTACCTTCTATCATCACAGGACAGAGGTATTGCCAGCAAAAGTATGTAAAACAAAGTGGTCCACTCTAGTCATGATATTAAGGTCAACTGCAAGGTTATCGAACAAGCTAGAAAACGGCCACTAAAATCAACATACTCTAATTATTTATATTATATGAAAACAAATCGTTATAACATAAAAAGAACCACAGATCCTTTAACTACAAGCAACCTTTCATACTGTACCGTCCAAACTATCAAATTTGGGGCCTACTGTAATAACTCAAAAGCAGGTGAAGAATGTGAGTTAAAGGATTATAGTACATTCTGAGCCACAAGCACTTAGTATTTTCAGGACACATAAATGCCATGTCATACCCTACAATTGCTCCAACTAAAAGATGTTCAGCCTTTGGCAAAAACTTCAGTCAGTTACAAATTTAGATCTATACAGTTAGGATTTACACAAGAAGAAAAGCTGTAAGCAAAAAAGATTCATAAAGGAGTGATGCAGTAACCATTTCAGAAAAGCTAAGTCTTTAAGTCAACTGCCTGACAAACAAAGCCATCAGACCTAAAAAGCCAGAGATTTTAATCAACCACTGCAAACTACACTTGATGATGGTTTTAATATCTGTGCTCACAGCTCTAACAGTATGCAGGTACAATACAACTAAATCAATTTATTCAGAAGTCAGAACATGATAAACGGATAAACAAAATAACATCAACGCAACAATGCTGTGGACAAATTACTGGGCTTCTGCTGGAAAAATGGCAACTCGTTTCCAAGCGGGAAACTGGAAACGCCCAAACTCAGCTAAAAGTGAAGAAAAGCTAAATAAGAATGCAGGTGCTCACTTTCTCTTTAACAGCATCTTCCCTTTGAAGCGCCTGTTGCCTCCTCCGTGTAGCTGTCGGATTCGCCTCAGCCTCACCAATCTGCTGCTTCCACTCAAACTGTGATGTGATAATGAGCACGAGCAGGAGGAAGATAAGAATTATTGGCCTCGAATTCATCACGCCGATCAGCAATCACAGAACCTATAAATATGCCATAGTAAGCTAATTAGACAGGTCTGGTGCAGTGGTGAGAGCTGTCTCACTGAGTCACCAGGTCGTGGGTTCAAAGCAGCCTCTCCGCAGATTTGCGGGGGGAAGGCTTGCCTCGGTTTTTCCTTTCCCCCCAGTAAGCTAATTAGAGAATCTGTGGTAGCTAAAAACAACAAATCCAACATCACATTAATTATCCTTCGAAGAAAAAACACCAGAGTTCAGTTAAAAAAGGGAAAGAAATAAATGCCAGACAACGTAGGGTTTACTCGTAGCAGTTTTAAAGATAATTAACAATGACGCTGTCTTTACATTAAGTGTTCACAGAGTTCCAATTAATAGGAAATATTCTCGTTAAAAGGATGATATTAGATCTTAGTAAGGGCTAATAATGTTACTATAACTGTCGAACTATCTATCATTCTAAAGATCACTTATCGTCATAACTACTTCAGTCAATCACTGAAACACCCACAGGTAGAGAAGTACTACTAGATATAACCGGAACTCTGTGACAACATATTTGGGGTAAATCAGTGTTGCTGCTTCAAGTAATCATGATTAAGGTTGTGAATTCCCGTTATGATCTAACATATACTACTACTCCAACACCGTAACTTACATATATACCAACAAAATCCACGGCAAGACAAGCACGACATAAATGGTGAGATCATTAATTAAATCAGCAGGGAACAGCATACATAAATAAGAAACCCTAACTTCACAGCGCGCCAGATCATTCATCCAGGAGTAAAAACCTACCACAAACCGAAACGAATGTACCGGTTCCACAAGAGAACAAGAGTGACGCAGAGATCCGACCGCCACGTCGACGACGGACGACCAAAAGCGAGCCGGGAACTCACAGGGAAAGGGCGAGGGGGAAAGGAAATCTCACCGTCTCAACTCACGCCGCGGACGCGGATTAGGGGAACCGACGCAGGACGCGGGGTGGAGAGAGAGGGGAGAGCCGGGTTCCTCTTCCGATTCCTTGACAGCTCCAATCCAATGGATTCCAGCTTGCCCGCCCGCCACGCTTTGACTGCTCGCTACTACTACTCCATTGGTCTTCTCCTCCACTCCTTGGCTGGCTGCAGTTTCGCAGCAGCCGTGGAGAAGGCGACGTTGAGGGCCTGTTTGGAATCGGGATTTTTTTTTTCCATTCCTACGTTTTTTACGTCTAATTGAATTGATTCCTATTTGATTTCTAAGAAATTTCTACGTTCCAAACAGGCCCTCAAAGAGGAATTCTACCTAATCTCAGGATTTTTATTTTTATTTTTCATCCTTACGGATGGCACTCGTTCATTTACCATATTTGTGCACGTCCATACACATTTGTCATTGTAAACAATAACCATCTTATGTTTTTATCGTTTTTGCTAAGGTGACACATCATATGGGCACGTCAACATGGTAGGAAGCCTGGGAGCCCTAACTTAGACACGCGAAATGACTTACGCTGCCCTCGTCTCCTTCTTCTGCCTCCAGCCGGCCCAGCCTCGAGTCGTGATGGGCCGGGCTTTCTGCGTCGGAAGTAGACGGGCCCACCCCACTAGCCACGGGCGGCACGAGGGATGCATGCTCTTCTCTGCTTTCCGCCTGAGTCACTGGACGGTCAAAGTTCAATAGTATAATGCTCCATACTTGATGCATGTCTAGTAATGACCCGTACGCCCTGCTCTCCTCCGCATGTTTAAATTCTTGGGATGTGACGTAGAGTAAACTCTAAAAACTAAACAAGGCCAGAGTCTTCGAGTGAGCGAGTGCCCGTAGTGGCTTTCCTCCGGCCCTCTACCCTTCTTCTCCGGCGAGCTCGCTGGCAACAAGGGTAAGTGGGCCGGTCTCCCTCTCCCCCAGTAGTGTCCTTTACTGGAATATGGCATCCAGATGGCTAAAACGAGGACTACTATCCTCCTCACCTTCGTCTTCTTGGGGATGGGCAACATTCTCGCGGCCATGGCAGCCGGTCCCTCGAATCATCGGAGTGAGTACTACAATAAAACCCTTTTCTCCTGTGCTTCTTTCCTAGCTTGCTCCAAGACACCGTGGACTGCATGGTGTATTATATCAGGGTATTATATAGAAGTATTTAGCCAGTAATAATAAAAAATTCTTAGTAATTTTCGAAAGAAATTTATTAAGCCTAATTAATCTAAAGTTAGCATATGCTTACTATAGCACCATATTGCTAAATCATTGACTAACTAGGCTTAAAAATTCATCTCGTAAAATAGTTACAATCTATGCAATTAGTAATTTTTTAGTCTATATTTAATACTAAATGTATGTGTCTAAACATTCGATGTGACGTGAAGTAAACTTTAGGAACTAAACAGGGCCAGAGTCTCCGAGTAAGCGAGTGCCCCTAGTGGCTTTCCTCCAGCCCTCTACCCTTCTTCTCCGGCGAGCTCGCCGGCGACGAGGGTAGGTGGGTGGTCTCCTTCTCCCCCAGTAGTGTCCTTTTACTGGAATATGGCATCCAGATGGGTGAAACGAGGACTACTATCCTCCTCACCTTCATCTTCTTGGGGATAGGCAACATTCTCGCGGCCATGGTGGTCGGAGGGAGGTTCCCTCGAAGCATCGGAGTGAGTACTACAATAAAGCCCTTTTCTCCTGTGCTTCTTTCCTGGCTTGCTCCAAGACTCCGTGGGCTGCATGGTGTCGCCCACAACCAAATCGAGCCAAGAAAATAGCAGAGTTTGCAACAACGTCATCAACACATCGGAGACATCGATCCGCTATAGATCACCGACGACCTTGTCCCGCTGTGCGTGCGCACGGCGAAGCTGCCGTCCTCGTCCGTGCTCCCACGCCTGTACCTGCTGCGCTTCCGGATCCACTGGATCTTCTTCCAAAGCGATGGCCATGAAGCCACGGGCATAGTCGTGGGGCACGGTGGCGTGAAGGTGAAAGCTCTAGTTTGGTTTTGGATAATTGATGAAACCCTAAGTGCTAACCTAGTTTATCAAGATGATTATGAGATAGGTAGCACTACTCCAAGTGATGAAGCAATGGCAAAGATCATGACAATTGTGATGGCATGGTGATGGACAAATGCTTAAACTTAGAAAAGAAGAAAGAGAAAAACAAAAGGCTCAAGGCAAAGGTATAAAATATAGGAGCTATTTTGTTTTAGTGATCAAGACACTTAGTGAGTGTGATCACATTTTAGATAGATAGCCGTACTATTAAGAGGAGTGAAACTCGTATCGAAATGCAGTTATCAAAGTGCCACTAGATGCTCTAACTCATTATATATGCATTTAGGATCTAGTGGAGTGCTAACAGCCTTGAAAACATTTGTGAAAATATGCTAACACATGTGCACAAGGTGATACACTTAGTGGTTGGCACATTGGAGCAAGGGTGAAGAAGTTAGAAGTGAAAACGAGTTGGTCGTGAAGACGCTGGCGTCGGACAACTGACCAGACGCTGGGTCTGAAAGCACCGGACGCTGGCAGCGTGCGTCCGGTCGAACTGGTCGATCGGCACAGTACCTAGGGTATTGCACCGGACGCTGGTCTGGGTCCGGTCAAGGTGGACCGAACGCGTCTGGTCGAAGAAATACGCCTCGGGGAGCTTACTGGAAATGACCGGACGCTGGGGCTTCAGCGTCCGGTCAGTTTTGTCGGTGCGTCCGGTCAGTTTCATAGCCGTTGGAATCTGACGAACAACGTTTGAAGCAAGTGACACGTGGCGTCCATTGGGCGACTGAACACCAAGTTCAGAGTCCGGTCAGTATGATCGGAGCGTCCGGTCAGAGCGTGTTTTGCCTAGTGAAAGGGTATAACGGCTCTATTTGATTAGGGCTCTATTTATAGCCCCATGGCCAGCTCAAAGGATAGGCCTTGCACATTTTCATTGATATAACAACCTTGTGAGCTTAGCCAAAGCCCTCCTACTCATCTCCATCATTGATCGGTCATCATTGTGAGATTGGGAGAGAATCCAGGTGCATTGCTTGAGTGATTGCATCTAGTGGCACTTGGTATTCGTGTTGCGCTGTGAATTTCGCTTGTTTCTCTTGGTGGTTGCCACCACCTAGACGGTTGGAGCAGCGGTGAAGGATCAGCACGAGTTGGTGATTGTTCGTGGCCGCCTTCGGTGATTGTGAGGGGAGTTGTACCTTCTCCGACGGAGTGCTGAAAGGTAACTCTAGTAAATTGCTCATGACATTGAGTTACCTCACTTATGGGTCGGTTCTTATGGTGTCCTGTTGTGTGGATGAGGTTTGTGAAACACCTCTTAGCCGCTGAACCACCAAGTGTTGGTCGACATAACGGGGACATAGCGTGTTGGCAAGCACGTGAACCTCGGGAGAAAATCGATTGTCTCTTGTCATTTGCATTCTCCCAATGATTGGCTTGATCTTCATCTTGTGATTGGTTCATCCCCTACATGGCGATATAATCACCCTACTTACTTGATTACATTCTTGCAAATTAGTTGATACAAGCTCTTTAGAGTAATTAGAATTGAGAGCTTGCTTTATTGTTTACATTCATCTAGGTGAGCTCTTGAGAGTAGCAAGTTTATGTGCCTAAGTAATCATTGCAACTAGAATTGTTGGATAGGTGGTTGGCAACCCTTGTAAAGCTAGAGCAAGTTTGCATTACGCTATTTGTCATACTAATCAAATTGATCTAGTTGATTTGTAGATTTTTAAATAGGCTATTCACCCCCCCTCTAGCCATACTAGGACCTTTCAAGTGGTATCAGAGCCATGGTCACCATTTGATTAAAGGCTTAACAACCTAGGTGTCAAATTATGGCTCAAGTTGTGTTTAACCATGTGGGGGGCAAACCACCATTCTTTGATGGCATATGCTATGGTTATTGGAAGAGGAAGATGAGGATGTATCTTAGTTCAATCAATGATCAAGTATGGGAAGTGACCGAGAATGACTATGCTATCATTGATCCCGATGATCCAACCAATCAAGATAAGATCAACAAGCAATGCAACACAATGGCTCTCAACACCATATACAATGCCATTGATTCTAAGGTGTTTGAGCAAATCAAGGATTATGATAGAGCAAATGAGGTATGGAAGAGATTGGAGGAAACATATGAGGGCACACCGGTGGTGAAGAGTGCAAAGTTATACATTCTCAAGGACAAGTTGACAAGTTTCAAGATGAAGGAAGATGAGAGCATTCCGGAGATGTTCCATCGATTGCAAGTCATTGTCAACGACTTGAAGGTATTGGGAGAGAAGATCAAGGATGATGATGTCTCCCACCGATTCTTGATGTGCTTACCTCTAAGATTTGAGATGTTAAGATTACTCATCATAAGAGGAGGATTGAAGGACATTACCCCCAACCAAGTACTAGGTGATATCATGACACAAGAGACATACCGTGTGGAAAGGGAGAGGGTGACAAGGAGGACAAGAAGGAAGAAGAGGATAAAAAGAAGAAAAGCATAGCATTCAAGGCTAGTTCATCATCATATAAGAACAAGGGCAAGTCTAAGAAAAAATCAAGTGATGATGAAGATCTAAGTGATATTGATGATGAGGCTATGGCTCTCTTTGTATGCAAGATGAGCAAGTTCATGAAGAAGAAGGGCTATGGTGCAAGAAAGAGAAGAGATCACACCAAGAAAAAAGAGTATGTGAGAAGATGCTACAATTGCAAGAGCCCCGATCATATAGTAGCAAATTGTCCATACAATAGTGACAATGATGAGGATGAGAAGAAGAAGCACAAGGAGGATAAGAAGGAGAAGAAGGAGAAGAGAATGACCTTCCAAAAGAAGAAGAAGGGTGGAGGCTATGTAGTCACTTGGGATAGTGATGGCTCATCAGATAGTGATGACTCTAGTGATGATGGCAAGAAGTCTATCAAGAGAGCACTAGCAAGCATCATCAACAACGACAAGCCCTCCATCTTCGACACTCCATCAACATGCCTCATGGCAAAGCCTACCAAGGTAAAATATGATGAGAGTGATGATGATGAATGTGAAAGTGACTCTTGTAGGAATGATAATGATGATGATGATGATGAGTACTCCAAGGAGGAGCTCTTAGACATGTGTGAGCAAGTGCATGCTTGCAATAAGATGAAGAGAAAGGAGTGCAAAGAATTATGTAAGAAAGTAAAATTTCTTGAGCAATCCTTTGATGAGCTCAATACCACTCATGAGGGGCTAATGGATGCCCATGAGAAGATTGGCAAAGCTCACTCTAAGCTTGAAAAGGCTCACTCCTCTCTCATTAAGCAAGTCAAGAAGGAAGAAGCCAAGAAGGAGCAAGTGATAGTAACATGTGATGTGGGACTAACATGTGATCTTATTGATGAATCTTTTCATGAACTCATTATTATTGCTCCCACTAACACTTCTTATAGCACAACCATTACCACTCCACCTATGAATGATATATCACTAATGGTGGAAAATAAAACCCTCAAGAAGGAGGTGAATGAGCTCACTCATGCCTTAGGCAATGCCTATGGTGGAGATGCCCGCTTGCTAAAGTGCTTGGGTAGCCAAAAGTTTTCTCTCAATAAAAAGGGATTAGGCTATACCCCCAAGAAAGACAAGGCAGCCTTTGTCACTCCGAAAGCTAGCTTTGTGAAGGGCAATGGTTAGTTTTGCAATAGATGCAAGCAAGTTGGGCATATATAGCAAAATTACAAGACTAATAAGAATAAGCTACCTAATGTATCCTCAATCAAATTTGATTCTTGTTACATGCTTTTATAAGGGTGCCAATGGTGTGAAGGCTAAGTTTATTGGTACATCAATAGTGGGCCCAAAGAAGAAGGCTATTTGGGTACCAAAGACCTTGGTGATTAACCTACAAGGACCCAAGCAAGTTTGGGTACCTAAAAAGAATTGATCTTCTTTTGTAGGTAAATTATAAAGTCGGAGGAAGGCATTAGGTGCTTGATAGTGGGTGCACACAACACATGACCGATGATTCAAGAATGTTCAATTCAATCAATGAAAGCAAGAGCAATGAGATTGATAGTATCACATTTGGTGACAATGGCAAAGGCAAGGTCAAAGGGCTTGGTAAGATTGCAATATCCAATGACTTGAGTATTTTCAATGTGCTACTAGTAGAGAGCTTGAACTTTAACTTATTGTCGGTAGCTCAATTGTATGATCTTGGATTCAAGTGCATATTTGGTGTGGATGATATAGAGATCATAAGTGTAGATGGCTCTAACTTGATATTCAAAGGATTTAGATATGAGAATCTATACTTAGTTGATTTCAATACTAGAGAAGCTCAATTGTCAACATGTTTGATCGCTAAGTCTAGCATGGGTTGGTTATGGCATAGAAGGCTTGGTCATGTTGGAATGAAACAATTGAACAAATTGATTAAGCATGACTTAGTTAGAGGCTTGAAAGATGTCATATTTGAGAAGGATAAACTATGTAGTGCATGTCAAGCCGGAAAGCAAGTTGGTAATACACATCCTAAGAAGAACATAATGAGCACATCTAAGGCATTTGAGTTGATGCACATGGACTTGTTTGGACCAATGACATACACTAGCATTGGTGAAAACAAATATAGATTTGTGATTGTGGATGATTTCACTAGATACACATGGGTGTTCTTTCTTATTGATAAGAGTGATGTGTTTGTAACATTCAAATCATTTGTCAAAGGCATTCACAATGAGTTTGAAACAACAATCAAGAAAGTTAGAAGTAACAGTGGTAGTAAATTCAAGAACACTAGAGTTGATGAGTTATGTGATGAATTTGAAATTAGACATCAATTCTCAGCCAAGTATACTCCTCAATCAAATGGGCTAGTTGAAAGAAAGAATAGAACCTTGATTGATATGGCAAGATCAATGTTGAGTGAGTACAATGTGAGTCATTCATTTTGGGCCAAAGCAATCAACACGGCTTACT
This sequence comes from Miscanthus floridulus, assembly GCF_019320115.1. Lineage (NCBI taxonomy): Eukaryota > Viridiplantae > Streptophyta > Magnoliopsida > Poales > Poaceae > Miscanthus > Miscanthus floridulus. The sequence continues at coordinate 3,274,783 of NC_089581.1, read as the reverse complement.
ACTATAGCAACTGACTCTATTATCACCCTATGATGGAGAAGACACCTTATGAGCTATTGAATGGAAGAAAGCCCAACATAGCATACTTTCGGGTTTTTGGTTGTAAATGCTATATATTGAAGAAAGGTACTAGATTGAGCAAGTTTGAAAAGAAATATGATGAAGGTTTCTTGCTTGGTTACTCCACTACTAGCAAGGCTTATAGAGTTTGGAATTTGGCTAGTGATACTCTTAAGGAGGTTTATGATGTGGAGTTTGATGAAACAAATGGTTCCCAAGAGGAAGATGAGAATCTAGATGATCTAAGAGGCACTTAATTGGTCAATGCAATGAAGAACATGGACATTGATGAGTTAAGGCCTAGAGAGGTGATTGATGTTGAAGATGACAAGAATCAAGTGCTCTCTAACTCAAATGTGCAAGCTAATGGTTCTCATGATCAAATTCAAGCAAGCACTAGTGATGGCAATATGCAAGATCAACAAATGGATAGTTTATTATCTCAACCAAGTGATCAATCAAATACTAGCAATCAAGTGCAAGTGCTTCAACCAACCAATGTTACAAGAGATCATCCATTGGACACTATCATTGATGATATTTTAAGAGATGTGCAAACAAGATCAAGATTGGCTTCATTTTGTGAGCATTTCTCATTTGTGTCATCCATTGAACCTAAGAAGATAGATGAAGCTTTGAGGGATATTGATTAGATCAATGCTATGCATGAAAAGCTAAACAACTTCACAAGAAATCATGTATGGGATTTAGTTGAGAGGCCTAAGGGTCATAATGTGATTGGAACTAAGTGGGTCTTTCGGAACAAGCAAGATCAAAATGGGATAGTAATAAGGAATAAAGCAAGATTAGTGGCTTAAGATTACACTCAAGTTGAAGGTCTTGACTTTGGAGAAACATATGCCCCAATTGTAAGATTAGAAGCAATTAGGATCTTACTAGCTTATGCTTGTGCCCACAACATCAAGTTGTACCAAATGAATGTGAAAAGTGCATTTCTCAATGGGTACATCAATGAGCTTGTGTATGTTGAGCAACCTCCTGATTTTGAATATGAAAAGAAACCCAACCATGTGTTCAAATTGAGAAAGGCTTTGTATGGATTGAAACAAGCACCTAGAGCATGGTATACGAGATTGAGAGATTTCCTACTCTCTAAGGGATTTAAGATGGGAAAGGTTGACACCACTCTCTTCACCAAAAAGCTTGGAAATGACTTGTTTGTAATGCAAATCTATGTTGATGATATTATTTTTGGATCAACAAATCAAGAATTTTATGAGGAGTTTGGCAAGATGATGGCAAGTGAGTTTGAGATGTCTATGATTGGAGAACTTAGTTACTTCCTTGGTATTCAAATCAAGCAAATGAAAAATGGCACATTTGTGAGTCAAGGCAAGTATATCAAGGACATGCTCAAGAAGTTTGAAATGGATGAGAGTAAAGCTATTAGTACACCAATGGGGATAAGTGGAAGCTTAGATAGTGATGCTAGTGGCAACATGGTGGATCAAAAGATGTATCGGTCTATGATTGGAAGTCTACTCTATGTGACCGCATCAAGACCGGATGTGATGTTTAGTGTATGTATATGTGCAAGATTTCAAGCCTCACCAAAAGAAAGTCATTTGAAGGCAACAAAGAGAATATTGAGGTACTTGAAGCATACACAACATGTTGGATTATGGTATCCTAAAGGAGCAAGATTTGAGTTGATTGGATATTCGGATTCCAATTATGTGGGATGCAAAGTTGAGAGAAAGAGCACATCGGGCACATGTCAACTATTGGGAAGATCACTTGTGTCTTGGTCATCAAAGAAGCAAAATAGTGTAGCACTTTTAACCGCCAAAGCAGAGTACATTTCGACCGGTAGTTGTTGTGCTCAATTACTTTGGATGAAGGCTACTTTGAGTGATTTTGGAATCAAGTTTAAGCAAGTGCCATTGCTATGTGACAATGAAAGTGTCGTAAAGCTCACCAACAATCCATTTCAACACTCAAGAACAAAGCATATAGATATCCGTCATCATTTCATAAGAGATCACCAACAAAAAGGGGACATTTGCATAGAGAGTGTGGACACCGAAGATCAACTTGCCGACATATTCACCAAGCCACTTGATGAAAAGAGGTTTTGCAAGCTAAGGAATGAATTGAACATACTTGACTTCTCCAATATGTGTTGATGCACCCCCATTATATGACATGCCTCTCCTTCGAACAAAGCAAGGTAAAGTTGATTGACATGTCATCCATCCATTACTAAGGACTTGTTTAGTGCATCTAGTCATTCTTATCATGTCCTAGGCTTATTCATGAAAATCAAATGAATTTGATGCTTATATAGTACCACTATTGCTTGTATGTTTAAAATGATCTAGTGGTAGCATATGACATGTTTGTGGGCTTGTAAACCTAGTGTTTAATTTAGAAAATGAGCTATAAGTGTTTAACTCAACATGGTATAAGATAACGCTTATTTGGAGGTGTGAAGAAGCTTGTCCTTGGATCAAACCGAGTTAAATATCTTTTGCAAGTAATCTAGATTGAACCAAATTGGGAAAATGATCCTTATTTCACATAGTGTCACCCTAACCTATCCATAATTTGAGCTCACCTTTTGTGCTAATTGTTGATAAAGGGAGAGAGAATCAAAGATATTAGTGTTAGGTAAGAGATATAATAAAAGAAAGGGATCAATTAAAATTTTGAGCACACAAGTAGGGGGAGCAAGCTCATAAACTTGTATGATACATTTGAATGAACATTTCATATATTTGCTTGCATGTTACAAGTTCTTAATTTCAATATCTATGCTTGTGTGGTGTATGCTAGTTATAGGTTTGAATGATGAAATAAAAAACTAGTATGCATAGGCTAAAGTAACTAGACTCATGCTCACATTAATGAAAACTAGACCCTTGCTTTTAATATTGATCTCATGGGGTATTCTAGTTTTTGTGTATGACTAGTTACTAATGATGCTAAGGATGGTATATTGGTGCACTCCGATTGGTATCACATTTCAAAGGTCCATCTCTTATACCTTAGCATCATTTGGTAGAAATTGACTCATATATTTCCTATTTAAGCATATGTGCAAGCTTCAATCCAAACTCTTAGCACATATGTAGGGGAGCAATTACTACCATTTGGAGTTCATGAAACTTGTCCATATCCTTTACACATGGTAAATATGCTTGGGCAAGCAATATGGACTCAAATGAACTTTAATTCATATCTTTGTATAAGGGTTGTCATCAATTACCAAAAAGGGGGAGATTGAAAGCTCTAGTTTGGTTTTGGATAATTGATGAAACCCTAAGTGCTAACCTAGTTTATCAAGATGATTATGAGATAGGTAGCACTACTCCAAGTGATGAAGCAATGGCAAAGATCATGACAATTGTGATGGCATGGTGATGGACAAATGCTTAAACTTGGAAAAGAAGAAAGAGAAAAACAAAAGGCTCAAGGCAAAGGTATAAAATGTAGGAGCCATTTTGTTTTAGTGATCAAGACACTTAGTGAGTGTGATCACATTTTGGATAGATAGCCGTACTATTAAGAGGGGTGAAACTCGTATCAAAATGCGGTTATCAAAGTGCCACTAGATGCTCTAACTCATTGCATATGTATTTAGGATCTAGTGGAGTGCTAACACTCTTGAAAACATTTGTGAAAATATGCTAACACATGTGCACAAGATGATACACTTGGTGGTTGGCACATTGGAGCAAGGGTGAAGAAGTTAGAAGTGAAAACGTGTTGGTCACGAAGACGCTGGCGTTGGACAACTGACCGGATGCTGGGTCTAAAAGCACCGGACGCTGGCAGCGTGCATCCGGTCGAACTGGTCGGTCGGCACAGTACCTAGGGTATTGCACCGGATACTGGTCTGGGTCTAGTCAAGGTAGACTGGACGCGTCCGGTCGAAGAAATACGCCTCGGGGAGCTTATTGGAAACAACCGGACGCTGGGGCTTCAGCGTCCGGTCAGTTTTGCCTGTGCGTTCGGTCAGTTTCATAGCCGTTGGAATCTGACGAACAGCGTTTGAAGCAAGTGATGCGTGGTGTCCATCGGGCGACCGGACACTGAGTTCAGAGTGCGGTCAGTATGACCGGAGCATCCGGTCAGAGCGTGTTTTGCCCAGTGAAGAGGTATAACGGCTCTATTTGATTAGGGCTCTATTTATAGCCCCATGGCCAGCTCAAGGGATAGGCCTTGCACATTTTCATTGACATAGCAACCTTGTGAGCTTAGCCAATGCCCTCCCACTCATCTCCATCATTGATCGATCATTATTGTGAGATTCGGAGAGAATCCAAGTGTATTGCTTGAGTGATTGCATCTAGTGGCACTTGGTATTCATGTTGCGCTGCGAATTTCGCTTATTTCTCTTGGTGGTTGCCACCACCTAGATGGTTGGAGCAGCGGTGAAGGATCGGCACGAGTTGGTGATTGTTCATGGTCGCCTTTGGTGATTGTGAGGGGAGTTGTACCTTCCTCGGTGGAGTGCCAAAAGGTAACTCTTGTAAATTGCTTGTGTCATTGAGTTACCTCACTTGTGGGTCGGTTCTTGCTGTGTCCTGTCGTGTGGACAAGGTTTGTGAAACACCTCTTAGCCGTCGAACCACCAAGTGTTGGTCGACACAACGGGGACGTAGCGTGTTGGCAAGCACATGAACCTCGAGAGAAAATCAATTGTCTCTTATCATTTGCATTCTCCCGGTGATTGGTTTGATCTTCATCTTATGATTGGTTCATCCCCTACACGGCGGTATAATCACCCTACTTACTTGATTACATTCTTGCAAACTAGTTGATACAAGCTCTTTAGAGTAATTAGAATTGAGAGCTTGCTTTATTGTTTACATTCATCTAGGTGAGCTCTTGAGAGTAGCAAGTTTGTGTGCCTAAGTAATCATTGTAACTAGAATTATTGGATAGGTGGCTTGCAACCCTTGTAGAGCTAGAGCAAGTTTGCATTACGCTATTTGTCATACTAATCAAATTGCTCTAGTTGATTTATAGATTTTTAAATAGGCTATTCACCCCCCTCTAGCCATACTAGGACCTTTCAGAAGGCCAGGTCATCAGCAAGCAAAAGCGAGGTCAAAGACAACCACTACGATATATTTTTGGATGTGCGCATAGTATAAGTTTAATATTCCATGATTATTTTATGAGATGGTGTGTGATATATTTTTCTAGTTTGATATGATTTAGTAGCAAAAATATTTCATATTTATTGCAAAGACTAATGTGCTTTAATGGTAGGAGAATGATGTCTTGGACCATGGGTCTTGGGTTCAATTCAAGGTAAATGCACTATTTTTTATTTGTGATTTTGTGAATGTTTCTTATTTTCTTTAGCCAGGGAAAGAAGCGCACAAGAAAAAGTTACGAGCACAAAAATTAATTAAATTAATTGTCGAGAATTAAATACAACTGGTGGGACGGGAAAGTTGCGAGGGTCAAAATTAATTAACTAGTGGGACAGGAAAGCTGCGAGGGTGTTGGACCGTCTGAATGGGCAGTAAGACTGTCTTCAACAATACAATCTAAACACAACACCTATTTCTCTGATTTGGGTGCTGCACAATAAAAAGGATCCGCACCTAAAATTTATCTTCTCCAACGGACGACCCAAATCACTGTACATCAGTAAAATATATCTCCTCTCCTCTCTTTCTCTCTCCCCTCTCGTCACTTCTCTTCCCCTCCATCCCTCTTCCTCCCGATCTCCCCTTGCCCTCTCTCTCTCTTCCTCGCTCCTCGCTGGCTGCAGATCCCACGCCTCCCTGTCGTGCCGAGGAGGCTCATGGTGGCGGGGAGGCAGGACGCCATGCTAAGGCGGGCTCTGGGGCTAGCTCACCTCGCCAGGCAGGGTGAGCAGCGGCGGGGCCTAGATCCATGCACCCCCACCTCCTCCACCGGCGAGGAAGGAGTGCCACCACCGTCGGTGAGGGAGGAGCGTTGCCACGGCCAGGAGGGACGAGCGCCGTCGGCCATCGGGGGGAGGGAGCGTCGTCGGGCGTCGGGTCACGAGAGAGACGAGGGAGGATTTTGTAACACCTCGGTGTTAAGCATGCATTAACATTTTGCAAATCATGAGCATAATCACCATCATGCATTCATAACCATGACATGAAATATAGAATTGAAACATACTAATGAAACATGTATGTTGCATTACTGTTTAAATGAACCTATGTCATGTTTGTGCTTGTAATGATGTTTAACATGATTGTTTGGGAGTACAAATGACTTAGAAATGTTTCACATGCATTTTGGAGCAAGGTGTATATTCAAAGTTTTCTCAAATTTTGCTTTTAAAAATAATCTTCTAAAATAGGGTTTTTGATTTAAATTAACTTTAAATCTATAGTTCAAAATCTAATTGGATTTTGGCCTTACTCTTTTTGGCAAAGTTGTAGAGTATATTTTTCTGAGCAACTTTTATTTTGGGTCCAACTTTTGAAATTACTTTGAAAAGGTTCAAAATTTCATTTGAATGAATTTGGAGAAGAAAATAAATTGAAAAAAAATTCAATTTGCCTCTTACTGGGCCGCCGTCTCCCTTCTGGCCCGCTTGCAGTTTTGGCCCGCAGCGCCACGCGCTTCGCCCTAGCGCAGCAGCCGCTTCGTCGGCCTAGGCCCACGCCGCACGCTCCCTGCTCACGTGCGTCGCGCGTGACGCGCCTGCGCTCCGACCGCGCCAGAACGCACGAGCCATGTGGCGGCCATGCGTCGGTGAGCTCGTCGCGCAGCACCACCGGCCTGCCCTGTTTCGACCGGTCTGCCCTGCCTTCAAGTCCCCCTGTCCGAGCCTCCCTCCCTTTCTCGCGCTCTCTCCCATTTTCCTCTCACGCGCCAGCAGCAGAGCACGCGCTCGCCTCCGCCGCGCTGCCTCACCAGAGTTGGCTCGCCTAGCCACCCTAGCTCGTTGTTGACCACTCCATCTTGCTAGCAGCTCTGCCTCCACCTCGTGCACCCCGTGCTCGCGTCGATTTGCCGTGGTAAGCCTTCACCGCTTGGGAATCGCTCACCGAAGTGCTTCGCTCCGTGGACCTCGCCACTCTGTCCTCCTTCTCGCTCTCTTTTCTCGTGCACGAGCACCGCCCGAGCTCGGTGGAGCTCCCATGCCGCTCCCCTCGCCACCCCATGGCCGGAGACGCGCTCCCATGCGGAGAGCCGAGCCGCCGTGCTGCCATGCACACCGGTGAGGTTGCCTCCGTGCACCTCTGGCCATGCCCATTACACTGTCGTCTCCGCCTTGGCACGGTGGTCACGATGGTGGTGACCTCGTCGCCGGCAACCTCGTCGACAGCGAGATCTCACCGGTCAACCGCGAGCCCTGCTCGGGTTGACTAACCGGTGGGGTCAATTGACCCGCTGGGTCCCACCTGTCTGTCGCTCGGTGTGTGTGTGTCTATGTGCAGATCCGGGTGGATCTAGCAGTTTTGAACCATGATTTTCAGAAGGAATAAAAGAAATGATTTACAAATTTTGTTTAAATGCTTTAGAAATTTATAAATTGAAAAATATTGCTCCAAATTTGATGAAACAAATTTTGCTAGGTTTCTTGTGACTAGATCTATCTGTTAAAAATATTGCATGTGGTTTTTGTGATACTTTTGTATAGGGTTTTATTTAATTCTTGTATTTGCTATTATCTTAGAAAATGTCTAGTAAATAGAATAATTATCAGAAAAATATGGTTCTAGTTTTGTTAATCTCCTTTAGTGATGTACTTTGTAGGAAAAATATATATCATGCATGTTCTGTAGAAAAATATTGATGTGTAGTTAGAGTGCCTTTAATTGATGATTTTTTTTATTTTAATAGAGAGAAAAAATTGTATAAAACATATGTATGATAATTTTTGTGCAGTGATTGTTTACTATGTAGAACATAGGAAAAATATTAAATCTGCTGTTTGATACTTTTCATAATACAAAGTATTTTCATGCTCATATTTATGCCATAGCTTGTCATTTTTGTGTAGGCTATTTTGCTTATCCAAATGCCATGAAAATTTTATGGTAGTCTACTTAGAGTAGTACTATGCTAGTGTAATTTTTTCAGATTTTTATGAGCACTAAAAATATATGTTGCTGTTGTAGCCCTAGTTTAAAATGAAATAAAATAATCTTCTTTAATGCATGTTTAGTTAATAATGTTTGCTTTGGTGTATCTTTGAAGCATCTTAGCTTGCTGTGGTGACTTGCAATGTTAGTACAGTGGTTGTAGTAGTATAGTAGTATATGTTCTTGGATAATGTTGGCTACCTTGTAGAAGAGCTTTACTTCTACTATGTCCAATAAAGTTAAACATGTTCATCTATATTCCATGCATCTTGATCATTACATGTCATCTCTCTGATGCACCTATGCATGAGCACTTATACATCTGCATCATATAGGATCGTAGGAGGAGTTGCTAGTAGCAGTTCAAGAAGAGCAAACCGAGATAGATCCATAAGAAATCCAGGCACAGGAGGTGCCAGAGAAAGAGGAGCAAGGAGAGGACTTGCCCGAGTGTGTGGATCATCAACCTAGTTTGTTCGAACGAGGCAAGCTCCGGAGCATTCTAAGTCTCCTACTTTATAAAAGCAATTCTTTCTATATATGAGTTTATATATTGTTGCATTAAGTTGTAGGAGTTGATTGAAACCATTGATGCATTTATTACTATCCTTGCCTACCTTATTACCTTTTTACCCTGTTAGGTCAGGATCGAATAACTGCTTAGCCTTGCTTAGATCGATAGCGATCGGTGATTTCCGGTCACCTACATTTATAGGTGGTTACTAGAAGAATTTAGCTACGGAAAGAATGATATCCTGTAATTAACCATGTGTGATGGATAATTGGAGACCAGACGGAAAAGTTGGAGGCAACCAGACAGGGTTCTGGGGTGCTGTTAGTTTTCCGTCTGTGTCGATTAAGGACCGATTGTTGCTCATCCCTCTTGTCATGTTGAACGCATGCCTCACATTTAGCTGGCCGAATAAAGTACCTTTCGACCGCAAAGCTAGAGACACTATTCGAGCCGGGATAAACTTATTTTGGCAGACTAGTGTTGAAGGGGGTATGACGGGGACACTAAGAGTGAGCCCAAGGTGCATCCTGGCTATCGGGCGGTCCCTGGGTAGTGCGGTCCATGACTGTTATCCCACGGCTACTTGGAAAGTGTCATTGGTGATCTGTAGCTCACTTGATCGGTGAGTGTGGTTTGTGTGAGGAATAAATCACCAGCTGGTTAGGAATCGATTCGAAACACCATCGCTCTTGGATAGTGAGCACTTGACTCAAGCTACAACATCATAGTAATTATGATGGAACACTGATGGTTATCTGGATGTTATGGGATATGCTAAATCTAAATTGGTAACTGGATGTTATTGGTTAATCAAGTGATTGCTATAGTATAGGTGCTTATCTAGATGGATATATCATAATAAAGATGATGCAAAGTACTTAAAATAGTTTCTTCATGATAGCTTATGCTTTTCACAAACGAGTCAGCTAGCTCACTAAAGAAAGCCTTGCATAATCCTTGGTGTCGCTTTATTTTGGTTTAAGATGGATAAGTCTAGCTGAGTACCTTCTCGTACTCAGGGCGTTGTTCCCATTGTTGTTACAGATGGTCAAATGTACTACGGCTATTGCATTAACTGTCTGTACCCGGCGATGGGTGACAACTAGGACCAAGGGCAATGGTCACTCCATATCTCTCATCTGATGTTTTTGTTGGAGATGACTACCTATTAGCACTGTATCTAAACCAAAAGTGTGTTTGTGGCTTTAAAACTATTTACTTCCGCTATTTCAGTTTGAACTTGGGTTGTTATAACTTTATGTTCTAAACTCTGATGTATCCAATTGTCATTGCGAACTTTATGTAACATGTGACGGTAATTGCTAAACTTATACGATCTTGGTTTGTATGTCGATTGGTTTGAAATCCTTCATGGTTTCACGGACTACCGGGTTATACGAACTTAAGTTTACCAAATTATCTGCTTCGGCGGAAGATTTCCTTACTTAATCTCGTATAATTGGTCGGTTCTGTTATAGCTGTTATTAGAGCAAGGTTTAGCAGGTTACTATTCCCATGAGTATTTAAACCCAAAATTTTGTTTAAAACTGAGTTTTAAAACTTAATAGTGTGCTAGTGGTCATATCCTGTATGCCTAGTTAAGGACTCTAGGTGGCTTATTTAAGTACTAACTTAGGGGGTCTTTGCATCATATTTCTATTTCGTTGCTCAGACGGCGTGCTATTGTATGAATGCCATTCACTTGAGTGGTAATGTATGGGTCCATTGCCTCTATGCCTCGGTAAGTGAGAGTTGTGATAGCATGATTGGATACGCTGTTGATCTAGGGAAGTGGTTATATGATGCCAAATTATTTACATGACATACGCGTGTTTGTATGAAGGTATCCAATGTATGGGGAATTCCGTCCTGTGGTGACGATGCCACCGATAGGACGATGGTTTGGGTAGTTGCTACCGTTGTACGCGTATCTGGGGATGCGTGTAGAGCGAGTAGATTACTTTACTGCTTTCGTGTATATTTTTCATACTGTCAGGGTTTGGGCTGAAGTGGATCTTTTACAGGTACATAACAGCGCTATCGTGTAGTGCGTATTAGCTACGTATATGAGAGACCATTGTATGCCACCGTCTATGCCGCTAGCAATTGTTATTTTTCCTAAGTTTGTGAGAACATACGGAACATGCATGCATCATGTTGTTACATATCATTCATGGCATTATTCCTCCCCTTATAAGTTGATTATCTCATTTTGATAAAAATGACAACTTAACCAGATGGCACGCACAAAGCAGACCGCTCACAAGTCCACCAGAGTTAGAGCTCCCTGCCATCAGCTTGCTCCACATACCCATCAGCACCACACGTTCCTTGGAGAGTTTGGGATGCCACACTCTTGTGGAGAGTGCTCAGCTATGTAGGCTATCCTGATGGAATGGAGCCCCGCTATTTCTAGACAAATAAGCAGTTGGGGGAAGGTCTCTTGGTTACTATGGAGGCCGTTGTTCGTCCTTGAGGTGACGATTCTGAGTGGACTGAATGGCGTTATGAGTCAACTAGCAGGACCACTGAAGAAGCAGCTGATAGGGCAGCCTTTGGGATACTAAGGGATATCATGGATTGTTTTCCTCAGGAGTTGGCAGCCACTATAGTTGGAGTCTTTCTGAGGGGCAACCCCTCCATTGACTCGTGGCAACAAGCAAGAGGAAGATCTCTGGAGATTGGTGCAGCAGAAGGACGGAACAGTGATAACCCTGCTATGAGCGCCATGTTCGCAGTGATGAAGGCTTTTGATGGAGTAGAAGGTAGCCTGAGACGTGTGTCTGGTGCTCTTGGTTAGGCCCGCGATGACCGACGTCAGCGTCAGAGTGATCACAATGCTGAGATTGAGAGGCTCAATGCAGAGATGGCTCAGTTGACTCGTCAGAGGGATCAGGCGACCCAAAGGACTAGAGTCTATGAGGGAGACATACGTGCACTGAGAGAGCAGGTTGAGCGTCTAACCACCACCAACAGGAATGCTGAGCGCATGTTGATCCATGTGCTCCACTAGAGGAATGAAGCCTAGTCTACAGAAGATGTTCTGAGAGCTCAACAGGTTGAGCTAGAGCAGCAGCTGGCCAATGCAGAAGAGTACAACGACAACCTACATGAGGAGGTTCATCAGCTGAATAACTAGCTCCACCCTTACGTTCCTCCTAGAGCAACAGAGATGGATCTAGATGAGGACGAGGATCCCGAAGAGCCTAAGGCACCAGTTGATGATGACAACGATGATGTGGATAGTGACAATGTTGACATCTCCGACTTAGACAGCGACCATGATGAGTAGGCTAGTAGTTGTTGCGCTAGCTACTAGGGGTTTGTTTGCGATGACCTTTTGTGAAAGACTAAGACCTTGATGTAATGTTGGAAAACTTGGATGTGTTTGTGGCGATATCTGAACGTCAAAAGTCCAGTGTATGTATGCTGGCAATTTGGTTGTAATGGACGTGATGTGTTTGCTTAAGTAATCTAATTAGTGATGTTGTATTAATTGGAATAACTTATTGTGCCCCTGTTTTATTGTATGAATTTATTCTCTCTAGTGAATTCAGTATGACATAATTTTTTATTCACCTACAATTTCTACAACATCGCCTAATAATTACTATTGCTGAAATATGCAAATGCCGAACACTCGCCATACCGTGTATGACGCTACTGAGGTAGGTGGTAGTGCCGCTGGGAATGAGAACCGTGATCCACCACCACCTCCTCCTCCTCCACCGTACACCGCGGAACAGTTCTTCGCATAGTTCCTTGGAAGTCAATGCAACATGGAGGGCATGCAGCAGAACATGGAAGCCGCATTGCGCCACATTGCTGACAACACCCGCCATGGGTTAAACCTAGGTGGACATGAAGCGAATTAGTATAGTAGTTTCAAGGACTTTATGGACACCAGACCACCAATTTTCAAAGAAGCGGCAGAGCCATTGGATGCAGAAGAGTGGATAAACACCATGGAAGATAAGTTTCATGTTCTAAGGATGATAGAAGTGTTGAAGACAGAGTATGTAGCTCATTAGCTACAAGGCCTTGTAGGAATGTGGTGGAAGCACCACCGCACCACTTTTCCTCCCAATGCCCACATTACTTGGAGGGAATTCACTGAGGCTTTTCATGGAGTTTACATTCTACCTGGTTTGATAGAAATGAAGTTTGGAGAATTTCTAGCACTAAATCAAGGCACCAAGACTATGACATAGTATCTACATGCATTCAACAATCTAAGTCACTATGCCTCTGACATGGTGAATACCGATGCCAAAAAGATCGCTAGTTTCAAGAGAGGTCTGAATCCCAAGATGATGAAGCATGTGGGTACCAACATGAGAACTGGTTTCAATGACTTTGTTAGTGACTGCTTAAAACAAGAAAAGAACAACAATGTATATGCTACATCCAAGACTCGCAAGAGGGCTTTTGAGTCAGGTCCATCCTAGCCAAGGGCCCCGATGGCAAATCGTTCTGCGTATCATCCACCTGCCCCTGGTGCAAGGTTTAGGCCACCCCAGCAGAGGAATCAGAATGCCCAACAACCTTAGAGGAATCAAAAGCCATTCAAGATGACGGTGCCACAAGCCAAGACCGGACAAGGTAGTTCATCTAGAGCTACTACTCAAGTAAGAGGACTGTCTTTATACTAAAATCAACTTGGGCACTTTGTGAAGTTTTGCCCATATCCCAAGAAGTAGCAGAATCAGTACCAAGCTCGTGTGCACCACACTACCATTGATGACATCCTGGAATGAGAGCCTATGACAGCTGGTATGTTTTCTATCAACAATCATCCTGCAGTCATTTTGTTTGATTCTAGATCATCTCATTCATTCATAAGTCAAGCATTTGCAAGAAAATATGAGCAAAAGATAGTTGAATTGGAATGTGCTTATCGGATAAGTTCAGCTGGGGCCGATCTATTAACTAATCAGATAATCTAGGGGGTAACCTTAAGTATAGTAGACAGGTAGTATAAGCTTAACTTGATAGTAATGTCAGGGCTAGTTCTGGATGTGATTATAGGAATGAACTGGATGAATAAGATGGGAGTAGTAATTGATGTTGGAGGAAGAAGCATTTCTCTCAAGGAACCTGTTGGAGAAGGTACATTTCAAGTAACCTTACCTCAGAGAATAGATCTGGCCAGTACAACTTGTGTAGTCCAAACTACTCTTCTAGCCAAGATTCTAGTAGTGTTTGAGTTTCCGAACATGTTTCCAGATGAGTTACCTGGTCTTCCATCGAACAGAGATGTTGAGTTTACCATTGAGTTAATCCCTGGAACACCACCGATCTCAAGAAGGCCTTATCGGATGCCTCCAAATGAATTAGCCGAGTTGAAGAAATAACTCCAAGATCTGTTGACTAAGGGTTTAATTCGTCCAAGTTCATCAAAATGGGGATGTCCCACACTATTCGTAAAGAAGAAGGATAACTCCTTATGGATGTGCATGGACTACCGACCACTGAATGCGGTGACAATTAAAGACAAGTATCCTCTACCTCGGATTGATATCTTGTTTGATCAATTGTCAAAAGCCAAGGTGTTCTTCAAGATAGATTTGAGATAAGGGTACCATCAGATCAAGATTAGACCACAAGATATACCCAAGACCATGTTCTCCACCAGATATGGTTTATACGAGTATCTTGTCATGTCCTTTGATTTGACAAATGCTCCTGCATACTTTATGTATCTAATGAATTCGGTCTTTATGCCAGAGTTGGATAAGTTCATGATCGTGTTCATTGATGACATTCTAGTATACTCAGAGAACGAACAGGATCATGTAGAGCATCTAAGAATTGTCTTGACTAGACTCAGAGATCACCAGCTGTATGCTAAGTTTAGTAAATATGAGTTCTGGCTGAAGATAGTTCCTTTTCTCGGTCATGTGTTATCTGAGAATGGAATCTCAGTGGATTCTAGTAAGATACAAGAGGTTATAGATTGGAAGGCACCAAGCATAGTTCATGAGGTTCAGAGTTTTCTTAGATTAGCCGGTTACTATCGTCATTTTATACTGAACTTCTCAAAGATTGCCAAGCCAATGACAAGTTTGCTATAGAAGGATCATAAGTTCGTTTGGACAAAGGAGTGTGAGGCAGCTTTCTGCACCTTGCAGAATTTGCTAACCACTGCTCCTGTTCTGGCACAACCGGATATAGAAAAGCCATTTGATGTGTTTTGCGATGCATCAAAGAGTGGTTTAGGATGTGTTCTGATGCAAGATGGAAGGGTCATTGCTTATGCCTCATGTCAGTTGAGGAAGCATGAGGTTAACTATCCTACGCATGATTTAGAGCTTGCGGCTGTTGTGCATGCTCTAAAGATTTGGAGACACTATTTGCTTGGGAATGTGTACAATATCTTTACAGATCATAAGAGTCTTAAGTACATATTTACTCAGTCAGAGTTGAATATGTGATAGAGAAGATGGTTAGAGCTGATAAAGGATTATAATCTGAATGTGCACTATCATCTGGGAAAGGCAAATGTAGTAGCAGATACCTTAAGTAGGAAGTCACATTCTCTTGCTGTGCAACTGTTGTTTGAAGATGGGTTCAATTTGTTGCATCCTGCTGTGTTGCATAATATCCAGGTTAGTTGTACCTTGGAGAGCAAGATCATTGAGGGTCAGAAAACAGATAAGGGAATATTCTATATCAAGGAGAAAATGGAGAAAGAACCGACCAAGCACTTTAGAGTGGATGAACAAAGAATATTATGGTTTAAGGACCGTCTGGTTGTACCTAAAGATCGAGAGCTCAGGAACAAATTGATGGATGAAGCTCATCACTCTAAGTTGTCTATCCATCCTGGAAGTAGCAAAATGTACCAAGAATTGAGACCTCGTTATTGGTGGACAAAGATGAAGAAGGAGATTGTAGCGTATGTTGCTCGTTGCGACATGTGTTGTAGAGTGAAAGCTCTTCACATGAGACCCGCAGGAATATTGCAACCTTTGTCAGTACCAAATTAGAAATAGGATGATATAAGTATGGATTTTATCATCGGTCTTTCCACCACACCAAGGGGGAATGATTCAATTTGGGTGATTGTATATTGCCTTACCAAATTAGCTCACTTTTACCAGTCAAGAACGCTTTTCGACCCCCTCAGTATGCTAAGAAGTACATTATAGAGATTGTCCGATTACATGGTATACCAAAGACTATCGTGTCTGACCGTGGGTCACAGTTTACCGCTCATTTTTGGGAGCATCTTCATAAAGGTTTGGGTACTAGCTTGATTCATAGTACAGCTTACCACCCACAGATAGATGGACAGATAGAGCGAGTTAATGCTGTTCTTGAAGATATGCTTAGAGCTTGTGTGTTATCGTCTAGGGGTTCATGGGAATCATGGATACCTTTGGTAGAGTTCGCTTACAATAATAGTTACCAAGAGAGTATCAAGATGGCTCCATTTGAAGCATTGTATGGCAGAAAATGTAGGACAACGTTGAATTGGGTTGAGCCTAGAGAGAGAAGGTTTTACGGAATTGATTTTGTTGACGAGGCTGAGAAAAAGGTCCGTATTATCTAACAAAACATGAAAGCGGCACAGTCACACCAGAAGAGTTATGCCAATAACAGAAGGAGACCGCTTGAGTTTGAGGTAGGTGACTACGTTTATCTGAAGGTTACTCCAATGAAGAAAGTACAACGGTTTGGAGTAAAAGGAAAGCTTGCTCCTAGATTTGTCAGACCATATAAAATACTAGAAAAGAAGGGTCCAGTGGCTTATAAGTTACAGTTACCAGAAGCGATGGGTTCGATCTTTCCAGTCTTCCATGTATCATAGTTGAAGAAGTGCTTGCGTGTTCTGGAAGAGAGAATAGAACCTCAGAGCATTCGGCTCAAATCAGACTTAGAATACTGTAAGGAACTGGTTTGAGTTTTGGACACTAAGGACCGAGTCACTCGGAATAAAGTGGTGAGAACATATAAGATACAGTGGAGTCATCACGATGATGGTGATGCGATGTGGGAAACAGGAGAATATCTGCAAAACGCTTATAAGGATTTTTATAACAAATGATTCATAACTCAAAATCTCGGGATGAGATTCTTATAAGGGGGAGGGCTGTAACACCTTGGTGTTAAGCATGCATTAACATTTTGCAAATCATGAGCATACTCACCATCATGCAGTCATAAGCATGACATGAAATATAGAATTGAAACATACTAATGAAACATGTATGTTGCATTACTGTTTAAATGAACCTATGTCATGTTTGTGCTTGTAATGATGTTTAACATGATTGTTTGGGAGTACAAATGACTTAGAAATGTTTCACATACATTTTGGAGGTGTATATTCAAAGTTTTCTCAAATTTTGCTTTTAAAAATAATCTTCTAAAATAGGGTTTTTTATTTAAATTAACTTTAAATCTATAGTTCAAAATCTAATTGGATTTTGGCCTTACTCTTTTTGGCAAAGTTGTAGAGTACATTTTTCTGAGCAACTTTTATTTTGGGTCCAACTTTTGAAATTACTTTGAAAATGTTCAAAATTTCATTTGAATGAATTTGGAGAAGAAAATAAATTGAAAAAAATTCGATTTGCTTCTTACTGGGCCGCCGCCTCCCTTCTGGCCTACTTGCAGTTTTGGCCCACAGCGCCATGCGCTTCGCCCTGGCTCAGCAGCCGCTTCGCCGGCCTAGGCCCACGTCGCGTGCTCCCCGCTCACGTGCGTCGCGCGTGACGCGCCTGCACTCCGATCGCGCTAGAACGCGCGAGCCGCGTGGCGGCCATGCGCCGGCGAGCTCGCCGCACGGCACCACCGGCCTACCCCGTTTCGACCGGTCCGCCCTGCCTTCAAGTCCCCCTGTCTGAGCCTCCCTCTCCTTTCTCGCGCTCTCTCCCATTTTCCTCTCACGTGCCAACAGTAGAGCACGCGCTCGCCTCCGCCATCGCCGCGCTGCCTCACCGGAGTTGGCTCGCCCGGCCACCCCAGCTCGCCGTCGACCGCTCCATCTCGCCAGCAGCTCCGCCTCCACCTCGCGCACCCCGTGCTCGCGTCGGTTTGCCGTGGTAAGCCTTCACCGCCCGGCGCTCGCCGAAGTGAGCTCCTCCTCGCCGGAGTGCTCCGCTCCATGGACCTCGCCCCTCCATCCTCCTTCTCGCTCTCTTTTCTCACGCACGAGCACCGCCCGAGCTCGGTGGAGCTCCCACGCCGCTCCCCTCACCACCCCATGGCCGGAGAGCCGAGCCGTCGTGATGCCATGCACACCGGCGAGGTCGCCTCCATGCACCTCTGGCCATGCCCGTTGCACTGCCGTGTTCGCCTTAGCATGGTGGTCACGATGGTGGTGACCTCGTCGCCGGCAACCTCGCCGATAGCGAGATCTCGCTGGTCAATCGCGAGCCCTGCTCGGGTTGAATGACCGGTGGGGTCAATTGACTCGCTGGGTCCCACCTGTCTATCGCTCAGTGTGTGTGTCTATGTGTAGATCCGGGTGGATCTAGCAATTTTGAACCAGGATTTTCAGAAGGAATAAAAGAAATGATTTACAAATTTTGTTTAAATGCTTTGGAAATTTATAAATTAAAAAATATTGCTCCAAATTTGATGAAACAAATTTTGCTAGGTTTCTTATGACTAGATCTATCTGTTAAAAATATTGCATGTGGTTTTTGTGATACTTTTGTATAGGGTTTTATTTAATTCTTGTATTTGTTGTTATCTTAGAAAATGTCTAGTAAATAGAATAATTATCAGAAAAATATGGTTCCAGTTTTGTTAATCTCCTTAAGTGATGTACTTTGTAGTAAAAATATATGTCATGCATGTTCTGTAGAAAAATATTGATGTGTAGTTCAAGTGCCTTTAATTGATGATTTTTGTTATTTTAATAGAGAGCAAAAATTGTATAAAACATATGTATGATAATTTTTGTGCAGTGATTGTTTACTGTGTAGAACATAGGAAAAATATTAAATCTGTTGTTTGATACTTTTTATAATACAAAGTATTTTCATGCTCATATTTATGCCATAGCTTGTCATTTTTGTGTAGGCTATTTTGCTTATCCAAATGCCATGAAAATTTTATGGTAGTCTACTTAGAGTAGTACTATACTAGTGTAATGTTTTCAGATTTTTATGAGCATCAAAAATATATGTTGCTGTTGTAGCCCTAGTTTAAAATAAAATAAAATAATCTTCTTTAATGCATGTTTAGTTAATAATGTTTGCTTTGAAGCATCTTAGCTTGCTGTGGTGACTTGGCATGTTAGTACAGTGGTTGTAGTAGTATAGTAGTACATGTTCTTGGATGATGTTGGCTACCTTGTAGAAGAGCTTTACTTCTATTATGTCTAATAAAGTTAAACATGTTCATCTACATTCCATGCATCATGATCATTATATGTCATTTCTCTGATGCATCTATGTATGAGCACTTATACATCTGCATCATATAGGATCACAGGAGGAGTTGCTAGTAGCAGTTTAGGAAGAGCAAATCGAGACAGATCCATAAGAAATCCAGGCACAGGAGGTGCCAGAGGATGAGGAGCAAGGAGAGGACTTGCCCGAGTGCGTGGATCATCAACCTAGTTCGTTCGAATGAGGCAAGCCCCGGAGCATTCTAAGTCTCCTATTTTATAAAAGCAATTCTTTCTATATATGAGTTTATATATTGTTGCATTAAGTTGTAGGAGTTGATTGAAACCGTTGATGCATTTATTACTATCCTTGCCTACCTTATTATCTTTTTACCCTGTTAGGTCGGGATTGAATAACTGCTTAGCCTTGCTTAGACCGGTAGTGATCGGTGATTTCCGGTCATCTACATTTATAGGTGGTTACTTAAAGAATTTAGTTATGGAAAGAATGATATCCTAGAATTAACCATGTGTGATGGATAATTGGAGACCAGACGAAAAAGTTGGAGGCAACCAGACAGGGTTCTGGGGTGCTATTAGTTTTCCGTCTGTGTCGACTAAGGCCCGATCGTTGTTCGTCCCTCTTGTCATGTTGAACGCATGCCTCACATTTAGCTAGCCGAATAAAGTACATTTCGACCGCGAAGCTAGTGATACTATTCGAGTCGGGATAAACTCGGATTGGCAGACTGGTGCTGAAGGGGGTATGACGGGGACATGAAGAGTGAGCCCAAGGTGCGTCCTGGCTATCGAGCGGTCCCTAGGTAGTGCGGTCCATGACTGTTATCCCGCGGCTACTTGGAAAGTGTCATTGGTGATCTGTAGCTCACTTGATTGGTGAGTGTGGTTTGTGTGAGGAATAAATCACCAGCTGGTTAGGAATCGATTCGAAACACCATCGCTCCTGGATAGTGAGCACTTGACTCGAGCTACAGCATCATAGTAATTATGATGGAACACTGATGGTTATCTGGATGTTATGGGATATGCTAAATCTAAATTGGTAACAGGATGTTATTGGTTAATCAAGTGATTGCTATAGTATAGGTGCTTATCTAGATGGATATGTCATAATAAAGATGATGCAAAGTATTTAAAATGGTTTCTTCATGATAGCTTATGCTTTTCACAAACAAGTCAGCTAGCCCACTAAAGAAAGCCTTGCATAATCCTTGGTGTCGCTTTA
This sequence comes from Miscanthus floridulus, assembly GCF_019320115.1. Taxonomy (NCBI): domain Eukaryota; kingdom Viridiplantae; phylum Streptophyta; class Magnoliopsida; order Poales; family Poaceae; genus Miscanthus; species Miscanthus floridulus. Next base: position 3,254,564 of record NC_089581.1, on the reverse strand, counting down.
TTTTGGTTTAAGACGGATAAGTCTAGCTGAGTACCTTCTCGTACTCAGGGCGTTGTTCCCATTGTTGTTACAGATGGTCAAATGTACTACGGCTATTGCATTAACTGTCTGTATCCAACGATGGGTGACAACTAGGACCAAGGGCAATGGTCGCTCCATATCTCTCATCTGATGTTTTTGTTGGAGATGACTACCTACTAGCACTGTATCTGAACCAAAAGTGTGTTTGTGGCTTTAAAACTATTTGCTTCCGCTATTTCAGTTTGAACTTGGGTTGTTATAACTTTATGTTCTAAACTCTGATGTATCCAATTGTCATTGCGAACTTTATGTAACATGTGACGGTAATTGCTAAACTTGTATGATCTTGGTTTGTATGTCGATTGGTTTGAAATCCTTCGTGGTTTCACGGACTACCGGGTTATACGGGCTTAAGTTTGCCAAATTATCTGCTTCGGCGGAAGATTTCCTTACTTAATCTCGTATAATTGGTCGGTTCTGTTACAGATTTTCTTTCTTTTTATTAGCCGCGGTATCGCAGGGGTCGGGGTGGGCAGACGAACGAACTAAAACAAATATTGAATGGGTCGATGCATGATTATTGTTTTCTTTCATGCATGTGGCATCGGGTGATCGATTTGTTTCCTTCAAAGCAGTCGGGGATCCTTTGAAGAACATCAACATACCTCCCTTTCAGAGCAGCATGATTTCGATGCATGATTATTATTTCCTTCCATGTATGTAGCCTCAGGTGATCGATTTGTTTTTTTCAAAGCATGCGGGGATCCTTTGAAGAGCATCAACATACCTCCCTTCCAGAGCAGCATAATTTTGATGCATTATTATTGTTTCTTTCTATACATGTGGTCTCAGGTGATCGATTTGTTTCCTTTGAAGCAGACGGGTATCATAGGCACGAATCGAAACAAATATCACATAAAAAAATATCTACGTTTTATTTTTTTTAGTTATATGAGATTTTTGTACTACTCCCGCACGCACGCACTTGGTTGAATGACGAAAGGGGCGGTCGATGGAGTGCGATGGGGTTTACCTACACTCTACACCCGCCGAGCCCGAAGGCCGGACTGTCGCGGGTAAACTGGCTATAGAGTATAGACTAATAGTATAGTCAGTCGTCTGTGCCATCTGCGTGTACAGAGACGTGCCAACAACAGAAAGGCCTACCTTAGTTGGGTCCAGTTTAGTTTGCAAAAAATTTTGCAAAATTTGTCATATTTCCCGTCACATTGAATCTTTGGACGCATGTATGAAGCATTAAATATAAATAAAAAATAAAACTAATTACACAGTTTAGACGAAATCCACGAGACGAATCTTTTAAGCCTAATTAGACTATAATTGGACACTATTTGCCAAATAACAACGAAAACGCTACGGTAGTCATTTTGCAAAATTTTTTGCATCTAAACAAGGCCTTGCTTTACCACTGCTGTCTAGCTACCTAATAGGTTAGTTGCTCTATAGTCTATAGTAAATTGTGTGCAGCGACTGGCGAGTGGCGACAGCAACACGGCCGGACCGCGGACGCGTGGGCAAGCACGAGGAGGGCACACCGCACACCTTGGTAGGCTAGCAGCAGTGGCCCGGACGCCACGTAAGCTGGCGTCGAGGATCAGTGGCAGGGTGTTCATGGGTTGAGCAACTCAACAGAACCAACCCACCTATCCATAGCAATCCAGTCGACGGAAAGATTACCAGACCTCGGTTGCCACGCTTATATTCATCTAGATCTATCCATTTCAGAGCAAGCTCAAGGTACATGCCAAACCAGTCTATATGAATGGGCCTCGGCGTAAGTAGTCTTTTGCTATTTCATCTTCCACAATATCCCGCCAATAATGTGGGATCCTAACCCAGTCCTAATTGACGAGCAACATCTTCTCCCCGTAGCCCACTCCTCTCGCGACGCATCGCATCTTCTCCGCGACTCCGCTCTGGCGCGCCGCTCGTTCTCTTCGCTAGCCCCGCCCTCCTCTTCTCCTGCATATACCGGCGTCCACCTCCTCTTCCTCCTATGTCGAACGAAGGCCAACGTCCACCTCCACTTTCTCCTCCACGACGGAATGGCCAGGGTGGCTGAGATCTAGCCCATCCCTCCTCTGTTCCTCCGTCGGCGAGGCTACGGGCCGAGGTCCGGCCCCTCCCTCATCCGCTTCTCCTTCGCTGGTGTGGAGGCAGCGCCGCTTGGTGGCCTCTTCTCCTCCTCATGTTCGACGTGCAGATGGTGGCGGGCCGCACGGATGCCTGTGGCGGTGTCCTCGTGGGCGGCACGGATGGCTGCGACAGCGGTGGCGAGAGCGGCACGAATAGCTGTGGTGGCCTTGCGGGCGGCACAGACGTGTTTCAGATGGACGTCGTAAAAGTAGATCAGAATATTACATATGTTGCAACGTTAGTATATATATGTTGTAAATGTCTATTACCAATGTTTTATCTGTGTTTTCTGGATGTATGTTGTAAGTGTGTTTATCTAGATGCTGCATATGTTTTATACCTACGTTGTATGTATTTTATCTAGATGTTGCGTATGGTTGCAATGATTTTCAAGTGTTTTCAGGTGTGTTTTTTGAGAAACATGTTTCAAGTATTTCATTTACCTTTAGATACATATTGTAACTATTGTATCTTGATGTTTTAAAAGCACGTCTGCTGCTGCATTGTGTCGGTGTGTTCTTCTTGCGGCACCGGTATCGATATGACGCTGCCGCCGAGTCCTTACAAATTAGAGACGCCGCACCTTTTTCTCTTATCGCTCGGACGACGCGAGCCAGCATGGAGCATGTGTCCGAACGTTGGTACGCTAGCAATGCTAGCTGCAAAACTAAACGGGGCAAAACCACCCCAATCGCGTTTGACAGTGCCGGGACGGGGAAGCATAGCCCGAACTCGTTTAGCACGTCGATGTATCCAACCGTCAATTTGAGGTAGAACTCCATCCATCCGTCCATTCCGTCTCAATCTCCACTGGTCATCCCTCCGTCACTCCCCAGTCCCCCGCCCAAGCGCCACCTCTGCCAGATCCCAACTGCTCAAGTGCGGCCGCCGCCCGTCCCTACTGTCTCCCATCCAACCACCGACGTCCGCCAGTTGGATGCAGATGCAGGATTGGTCGGCGGACGGTGGGTGCTCGGGAATCCTCAACGCCACCGAGCAAATGAGCTTCCGGCGAGCTGATTCCCTATACAGAGAAGGTGATACTCCTGTAGTCCCGCTACCACCTCCGATTCTAGTTATTTATTTATTTATTTATTTATTTCGTTTTTCTTTGGCCGCCGTCTTCCTCCTTCAGTTGAGCATACCATGCCTTCGTCGGGGACGGGGACCCGTATAGAATCCTCGGGGACGGGGATGGGGTGGTGTCCCCTTACGGGAAATTTTCTGTTGACATCGCTGGAGAGGAGAGCACTGGCAGTCCACGTGCTCTTCCGCTCTTCCGGGGTGAACATGGCTGTTGCGTGCCCCTATGCGTTGAACATCACTCTCACCGTCTCGTGTATGTGTGCGTATTGTAACCTTGCATCCAGCGGTCCACCCTTGCTTGTATATAGAACGTCGTCTCCCTCCCAAGTCAGCAGAGAGTGGAGCTGGAGCTGGAGCTGGAGCGCACACATTCCGAATCTGAAACCCGCTCCTCCTCTTGTTTCGCTGCTGCTAGCTAAGTAACAAGCTACCACTTCCTCCTGGCTATGGCGGTGGTGCTGGCCGCATTCGCGTCCAAGCTGGCCTGGCATCCTGATGGGCATAGCGAAGGAGGAGGTGGAGATGCTCCTCGGCATCCCTGGCGAGATCACCAAGCTCGAGACGACGATCGGCGACCTGAGTGCCATAATGGAGGACGCTGAGATGGCGCGCATCCGAAGCAATGCTGTGGAGAGGTGGGTCAGGGAGCTCAAGGATGCCATGTACGACATCGATGACATCCTCGACCTCTGCCAGATCATGGAGGGTCCTGGTGGTGGAGAGGACGATCCCATGGCAGCTCCAAGCAGAACCGCATCTTCAAGGTGCTTCAACATCTTCTGCTTCCTGCAACCCCGTCGCCGCACACGAGATCGGGAGGAAGATCAAGGCACTCAACAAACGGCTGCGCGACATCGCGGAGAGGAGCTCCCGCTTCAGGTTCATCGTCCGGGAGCTCCACTCCTCCATTCTTCACTCCACCAACAGAGCTGCTGCAGACTCTTTGTTGGGCTCGTCGGACAGCATCGTCCGGTCTGGTGTCGTGGGTGACAAGATCTAGAGAGACGCGCAGGACCTTGTCACCCTGCTTCTGCAGGATGAGGTAGATGCTGATGCTCACCGAACCAGCGGCGGCAATGTCATTGTCTCTGCCGCTATCACAGGTGCTGGCGGCATCGGCAAGACCACCCTTGCCAGGATGGTGTTCAATGACGACAAGGTGGAGCAGAGCTTCGACGAGAGGATATGGCTGAGCATCAATAAGGAAGTCGACCAGCTTAGTGTCCTACGGAGCGTCATTGCTGCACTTTGTGGCGGTGGCGCCGCAGGAGACAGCAGGGCCCTGCTCGAATGTGCTCTGAAGCAGGCGGTGTGGCAAAAGAAGCTGCTGGTGGTGATGGATAATGTGTGGAGCGAGGACGTGTGGAGTGGCCTTCTCAGCGCACCGCTTGCCGATGCTGCTGCTCCGGGGAGTCGAGTGTTGGTGACAACTAGAAACGATGAAGTCGCTCGCAAGATGAAGGCGCGCTATGTCCATAGAGTTGGCAAGCTAGAAGGCGACGATGCTTGGGTCCTACTAAAAAAGCAGGTCAGTAAGTTTTACCTATTTATTTTTCTATAAAAAATAAATTCAGTTGCACAAATGTATTTTGTAGTGACTCGAGGTTAATATAAGGCACCGTTTGGAACACGGGATTTGTTTTTCTCGTAGGGCAAAAAATATCATTTACTACCATTTTTCTCTCCACAGGGTTTAAAAAGATAATAAAATATTTTTATCATACCATACAATTGACTGTAATTTTATAATGGTAACTAGCAAATTTCGGTGTTTGTGGTGTGAACCGGCCAATATAATATTTTTTGATGTCCAATATAAAATTTCTTTATAGATATACTTATACTCATTTGGTATTGTAAAAGGTATTATTCTTTGAAAAGTTTGGTTAAACTTAAAATAGTTTATTTTGGGACAAACTAAAAACTCTTTATATTCCTGGGCACTCTCCTCCCATGCAGCCTCTAACGTGACTCATTTTTATGACAGGTAGTCTCCGATGAGATTGATGAAGTTGAGGTCGATGGATTATTAAAGGATATTGGGATGAAGATTGTGGAAAAATGTGAGGGATTGCCGCTGGCAATTAAGGTGCTTGGAGGACACTTGTTCCATATCAGCAAAACAAGAGATGCTTGGGCGCGTGTCTGTGACCACTTCGCATGGTCGATATCAGGAATCGATGATGATATCAACAAGGCTGTCTACTTGAGCTACGAAGAGCTGCCTTCAGACTTGAAACAATGCTTTGTATACTGCTCACTTTTCCCTAACAATGAACCGATCAGGCGTGAAGATATAGTCAATCTCTGGATCTCAGAAGGCTACGTGAACAACAAAACGACAGCGTTGTCAGAGCTTTTTGAAGATGTGGGGCTCAAGCACTACAGAGAGTTGGTCTCAAGGAACTTCTTAGAACTGAAGAAAGGGTCCTATGGTCATTCAGCATGCACCATGCATGATGTCATCCGCTCCTTTGCCCAGTACATAACAAAACATGAAGGGGTCCTTGTTGGTGAGGGCCAGGATGCCAATATCGCTCTTGCTGCTGCTCCAAAGATCCGTCGCCTATCTATATCAAACAAGGTGGTAGAGCCCGACATTCTGCGGAAACAGGTATCCCTTAGAACACTGATGTTATTCGGAAGCACTGTGGTTAATTCAAAGGAGTTATGGAGCAACCTTTCGTCATGCCTAAGAGTACTGTATCTAGATAATGTAAATCTTGATGAGCTGCCGGACTCCATATGCCACCTCAAACATCTGAGGTGCTTGAGCCTTTGCGCTACAAGCATATCCACGATCCCTGAAGTCATAGGAGATCTTCAGTTTTTGCAAGGCATTGAGCTTGTGAAGTGTAGCAATATCTCACAGCTTCCTAATAGCATCTTGAAGCTACGGAAGCTAAGGCTACTCAACATTAGAGAAACCAAGATAACCTCAGTTCCTCGTGGTTTTGGAAAGCTGAGAGATCTGGTCATAATGGGGGGCTTTCCAACCCACTCGGAGGATGGCGCGGAAGGTTGGTGCAGCTTGGAAGAGTTAGGGTCTCTGACGAAGCTCAGAGTCCTAGATGTTATAGGTCTGGAGAAGGCACCTTCAGGTTCAGTGGCTGCTAGAGCAAAGCTCTGCAACAAAGAGCACCTAAAAGAGCTGAACATGAAATTCACAAGTCAGCTCGGAGACAATGGAGAGCTCAGAAGCAACATCAGCAAGGAGGAGCAAGACCAAGCTGAGCAAGTGTTGGGTAACCTATGTCCTCCTACCTGCATAGAAGAACTTGTCATCAAAGGTTACTATGGGTCGGGCTTACCACAGTGGGCCAGGATGATGACAGCCTTATTCCGCGGCTTAAGGCGGTTGGTCCTGGTGGGCTACGCGTGTTGTGAGCAACTGCCAAACGGACTCGGCCAGCTCCCCTTCTTGGACTACCTCTGGATCGATCAAGCTCCAGCCATCCAGTGTATTGGGCATGGTTTCCTTCTCGCTCCCTCGAGTGATGGCCAGGACAATGCAACATTGGGAACAGCGACAGACTTGATCATGAGTAGGCAATCGCCTGCTAGTCTTATCTCTCATGGTGCTGGCTTTGCATTCCCCAAGCTGACTGCACTGGGTTTCGAGGGCATGTCAGGATGGACAGAGTGGGACTGGGAGCAGCAGATACCGGCAATGCCCGCTCTGGAGGGGCTTACTATCGACGGCTGCAAACTGCATCGTCTTCCTCCTGGACTCTCACGCCATGCAACTCAGCTGACGCTCTTGGACCTAAGAAATGTGCTGAACCTGGTCACCGTAGAGAGCTTCCCTTCCCTCACTGAGCTCAAGTTATGGGACAACCCAAGGCTAGAGAGCGTCAGCAGCTGCCCAAGGCTGCACAAGATCACCATCTGCAGTTGCCCAACGCTGAAGCTACTGGAGAATCTGCCGGCGCTTGGAACAGCCATGTGGATGGATTTGTGCGCTGACTCCGCTGAGACGCTGCCAACCTACTTGCAAGAGGCAGAGCTAAGCAAATTGAATGTATATTGCAGGTCCAGCCTGTTCAAGCTGATATCGTTGCAGTATGACACCCCTGAATGGGGGAAGGTCCAGCATGTCCAGCGCATGAAGGCGTATGCCATGGAAGCACCGGGAGATGGGTTGAAGGGCTATATGGACTACACCAAGGAGCCGTATTCCTTTCATGCACACTTGTTCTGAAGTCCCCAGGTAGGTACATAGCTTCATTGTTTTGATCATGCACATTTCAGCTTTCAATTTGTTCTCTGTTCTGCCCCTGGCCGCTAAGAATGTACTTAGACTGGATATAGTAGTCATGCAGACGTTGTAATAATGTTGCAAGTCTGAAAGGATCTGTTTGCCAATTGGAACTCGTTTATGTTTTCCTGTTCTTACTTTTGTTTTCCTGCAAAGATGAAGACGAGAAGATGACGAGGAATACAAGAGGAATATCGCAGAAAGAAGAGAACGCAAGAAAATGTCAAGCGGAAGTGAATCATTTTATTCCATCAAATGAGATGGTACGTACGGAAGAGAGAAACTAATTTTCATTCTTTTGCTAAATTGTTTTTTCTGGTTTATGGAATTAGTTTGTAGAATGTTAGAAACTTTTTTCCTTCCTTTTTTGGTCTGGATTCCTGAATTGTTTAGTAGAGGATTTTCGTGTTCGTCGCCAGAATCCCTACCAGTCTAGCAAACGAGTTCTAGATATTCACGCTGCATCTTCCATTTTGTTGACCATCTATGTTTTATATAAGCTCGTGACCGAAAATATATTCCACGGTGAATTTGTTTGGTTTATGTCCTACTCCCCCGTTCCAAAATATAAGCTGTTTTGACTTTTTGAGATATGCTATATATGGTAAGAAATTTTTTACAATAATTGGGGAAAAATTCGATGGCTGACATCGACCGAGAGCGGCCAATCCGACGGCAACAAAGGTAGGAGGCAACGGGAGGCAATGGGACGGAGGCAACGGGAGGCGATTGCTGTGTCTATGATCGGTGGGCCATATGCGCAAAAATCGCCTTCCATTGCCTCTGCAAATGTGGGGATTAGGACTGGGCGGTAATTCCATTCTCGTAGTTTTTTTTGATAAAGGGTAAAACGGTAACTCTATAAATGCAAAAATAATGTTTTGAGTAATATAGTTAGGATGGATAATACAATTAGTATAGTTAGTTAAATGAATATGTCGTTTACTTCTTCTAGGGTTCCACCGCCGCCGCCGCCGATGGGAGGAGGCCGGGCGCAGGGCAACGGGCCACCCCTACCCCTCGTTCCTCCTCGCCGTCATCCGCTCGGGCGTCGCCCTCCTCCTTGCCGTACTCCGCTCGGGTGCTGCCCTCGGCGTTCGTCCATGGTGGAGCAAGAGGAGGCAGGAGAGGATGGGGGCCATGAAACCTAGATCCAAGTGTGCCATGAGGAGGAGGCGCCGGCGCCGACACCGACGCTAGTGCTGGTGTGCTGCACACGACCAGGGGCAGGTTCGACACCGCCGCGGTGCTATCTGCGATGGGCAGGTTCGGCGTCACGCGCCTCGCGCTGGCGCTGCTGGCCATCGTGCGCACCGCCGAGGAAGCGGACGCGGGCGCTGCCGCCCACGTGGCCACGCTCTTGGCGGTGAACTGCGGCTGCGCGCCCCTCGCGGCTGACCTCATTGCGCGCTTCTCGCGCACTTTACCCGGCATAGGCGTTACCCAGGTTGGTTTCTCGCTGCTGCAAGTTCATGTCTTTTGATTCTTAGTTCAGAGAATATCGTAATAGTTCATACAAATCACTTGCAATTGTGTGTTCATCCTAGCATACAGTGCTTGTTTCCAATTGGCAAAAGGGGTATTGTCTTACAGGATTGATGGTTTTCGTATACTAGGTTAGAAACTGTCAAGTATGCTCTCTTTAGTTAGTGAATTATTTATTGACAAATCTCATTTGCAGATATGAGCTTGAATTAAATGTTCTTGGACTTAGGTTTTTAGTTTGACACAGCCATCATGTGTAATTTTGAGTTTTGTGAAAAGAAGTATGAAGAGCTACTAATACAACTATAGTTCTGTCAGCCGGTTCAACTTTGACTTTCATAGTTTGCAGAATTTCTGGTGGCTTGGTTGGAGCATTTGTAACATTGGGCAGGATTGACATGTCATTCAACGCATTAGTGCTTGCATTTCTGTTCTTCTAGGCAAGTTTTTCTCTATATTAGCTTCAAAAGCTTTGGAGCACTACCTGTTTAAGAAGGCTTCGCTTATATTTAACTTAACTAACCTGATGGTATAGCGGCAAAGCTAGTGTGAGTATATGCATTGATGATTTTTATTTGTAAGGATGAATACCTGTTCAGATCTGCAACATGCATTTCTTTGGATAGGCAAATGGTTTAGTGCAGCAATTGTCTCGGTTAGATTTTCCTTTCTGGTACATGATGTCTATTATTTGTGTCCTGACAGAACTCACATCCACCATATCTGCTTCAATGGAAGGAGCAGTCGGCTTCTTTTTAATCATTGCAAATTTTAAGAGAAGTTTTCCCTTGCAGAAGGGGCTGATATTTTATCATTTAGTGTCAAGGACATAGGAGTAGTTACTTTGGCATTTCAGAGCTAGTTGCCTTTGCTTAAATGATCGGTGGTGATAGCGATTATAAAACTATAAAGTGAGGCCGGTTTTAGTCTTGTTTTGTCTGGTAACACTTGTACAACATTAAAAGCTAAGCACAACATTTCTACACCATTTTCTATCTCTTTTTTGGGATACTGCATTATAGCTTGCACATGGATAAAACAGAGAATTAAGTGACATCTGCTAATGTTTGTTTATTTTTCAGGTCATCTGAACCAACAGGTACTAGTGCCACTTTCAAGGGCTTGAGGCCATGGCTGCCAACAACATGGCTGCTAGTCTGAACCAGCAGATGATAGCTGATGAAGGGAATGCTAAACGCTCACAGAATGAATTATTCTAAATCTTTGCCTAGTAGTTGAGTCATGTTTTGGATTGCAACATGGTTGATCATGGCCATGAGCTGGTACTGTGATTGAGGTCACACTTTGTTTCTTTAGGATTGCAACATCTTACTGATCGTGGATATGTGCGACTGCATGTCGACTTATTTAAACTGATCTTACTGATCTTGTTTCTTTAGGATTGCAACATCTCTGCTGATATTTGATTTGTGCTGACAGCACTGCCTGACTGTCTCTTGCTACTACAGGGTTTGGAAAGTGATGAGGCAGAAGATGTGAAGTTCAGATGCGACTGATCTTTCTTTCTTCTCTTCTTCTTCTTCTTTTTATTTTTTTTTAATTTTTTTTTTCAGGAGATGGGGTCAAGTTCAGATGCGACTGATAGTTCTAGTAATGAAGCTGGTCATGTAATAGCAACTACAATTCGTGGGCGCAACGGCCTGCCTAAACAGGTGAGGGTAATTTTACTTTGATTCTTGATATATATGATCGTTTGGAGGTAAAAAAAAACTATCCGACAAATGATGATATGTGCTGTGAAACAGTCTGTCACATACATCGCTGAACATGTGGTTGGAACCGGTTCTTTTGGGGTTGTATATCAGGTAAACAACCCACCTTTCTGTTTTCTAAACTGTTCTATGCCTAATTGATTGTGAAAAGCATATAACCATTTCTTCATGTGTACGTACTTGCAATTTTCTTGTTATTCACTTCTGCTGAAAAGCACATCAACACTGTTCTTTTATGTATGTATTTGATTTTGAGTTGGTAACTTGGTCAGGTGAGAATTGGTCTTCGTGTTCTTACTCGACCCATGCCAGATCAGCTACCTAAAATCTACAGGAACCTGGGGGAGAACTTCAATGAGAGAGTTCTGCCTTCAATCATTCATGAAACACTCAAAGCTGTGGTTGCTCAATACAATGCCAGTCAGCTGATCACACAGAGAGAGGTACTGCTTCATGTGTTGAGACATGTTCCCTAGATAACAACTGTCTTGCTAGGATTGCAGTAGATTAGGATATGTTAACAATTCATGCATTCAATTCCAATGCAGGCTGTGAGCAGGGAGATTAGGAAGATTCTGACTGAGAGGGCCAACAACTTCAATATCGCTCTGGATGATGTGTCCATCACAAGCCTCAGCTTTGGAAAAGAGTTTACTCATGCCATTGAAGCCAAACAGGTTGCTGCACAAGAAGCTGAGCGTGCCAAGTTCATTGTTGAGAAGGCCGAGCAGGACAAGCGCAGTGCAATCATCAGGGCACAGGTCAGTAGCTACCCTTCTTGTATAAGCGTGTCCTTTGTCTGGCTTGAAACAAGTAATTACAAGAAAGAAAAAAATGCAATGACTTTAATCTACTTCCTTCGAGATGTTAAATATATGCCTGTAATTTCAGTTTCTCACGCTGAAATATGCCTGTAGTTTCAGTTTCTCACGCTGAAAACAGTGTTCTTTATGTCTCTGTATGCAGTTGTGTATGTACCATTGCATTATTCCCTTTTTACACTGATGATTCTGAATCGCTGTCTGTTTGTGACTTGTGTTTGAACAGGGTGAGGCTAAGAGTGCTGAGCTGATTGGTCAAGCCATTGCGAACAACCCCGCTTTCCTGGCTCTGAGACAGATTGAAGCTGCCAGGGAGATCTCCCACACCATGGCGGCCTCAAGCAACAAGGTGTTTCTTGATTCCAGGGACCTTTTGCTTGGACTCCAGCAACTGAACCTGTGGGGCAAACAAAAGAAGTGAAGTGATCGTCCAGCCCAGTCCCACGCCACCGTGGACGAGAGTAGTTTAAGAGAAACACTGTCTTCAATATAGTTTCAGTCGATGGTTTTATCAGATACAGAATCCGGATGAACAAAGTCGCCCCATGTTACAGTCCACTTTTTTGCTGTATCTAGCATTTTTCGTGGGAAAACACTGGAAGGAGGTTCAATGCGATGATTTGCTTGTGCGCTGCTGCGTTAGTTTCTGTGTATTACCCTATGTTTATTTCTGCAAGCATGTATAGTATAATATACATCATAGGCTATGTTTCATTCTGGAAGTCACATATGGACTCTCCATAAGGTCATAGACATGAATCCATAAAGCTGGCTGATGAAGTCAATCAAGCTCATCGGCATGGTCTGAAAGCTAATCATGTCGCAACTAAGCTTGACGGCCTGTTGGATAAATAATGTAAACTCGTAGCTCCAACTTTTCGCACTAACAGTCGCCGATTTGAACATGGAATCAGACAGACATTTTCTTTTGACACGAGATCAACCATTTCTGTTAAGCAAGCGGAAATACATGTGTTCAGAATCAGAAATTTAGACTAGGAAAAGAGAACGCTAACGCTCTCATGCGGGCGTACGATAAAACTACAATATATTGGCATGGTTTTTAAATCTTGCCAAGTTTAGCTTCGACCTTCCTTCTGAGATCCCCGATAATCTTAGACATGTCGTCTCTCATCTTTCCTTGGTGCTCGAGGCTGTTTTTCATGGCATCGACCTTCTTTTGTCTATTGACAGCCCATATTCAGTAAGACTGATTTTCAATTAAGGGCTGTGTCATCGTGTAAGTATGGAATCTGTCAAAAATAATACATGTAAAAAATAATACATGTCAAATGAAGTGGGTTGTGTAGTACAAATTACATGCAGCCGTGCAAGAAGATACCTGGTGGTCTGACACGTCCTCCTCATCACTCCAGTCCTGACACCCATTCAAGCATCTACGGATCTCATGGCTCCAGCAGTTGCAGCACCACGCCAACAAGTCGTCAATGCCACCAACAGGATTTAGGCACGGAGAGACATTGTTCTTGCAGTTGTGGCACAGATACTTATTGCATCGGCCATCAGGGCAGAATTCATGATTGCACACCTGAAATATAATGGATCATATAAAAGAGCCAATGCATCTATCCCTCGTGGAACCAGACCAAACACTCATTGGCACTTGAAAAAAATTGCATAGAAATATGCATGCATGAGCTATGGACTCGATTGCATAGAAACAAACAGGCATAGGTGTTTCCAATTCAACTACAAACAGATCTCTAAAAATTCGTCGTTCCACAGACATACCTCGTTGGGTGACCTGGGCCTTTTGATAGGAAGATCACATCCTCCATTCACGCAAGCATTGCGACGACCGCGATTCCAGTTCCAGCAGTTGCAGCAGCTGAAGCCGTCTCTCCCTCTCGGGGAGGGGCATGGAGAGACTCCGTTCACGCAGTCAGGGGCCAAGCACCTTTCGACGCTCTTCTTCAGAGCCGTGGATTTTCCCGTCTTCATCTTCTTCTCAGTCGATGATTTTCCTGGATTCATCTCTAGACGGCGTGGATGTGGCCGGCGACGCGGTGAAGGCGGAGATCAGCGGCGGCGGCGCGTCGAGCTCCGGCCGGCGGCGGGCTAGGGCTAGGGCTAAGGCTACGGCTCCGAGCGGCCCCTTTAGGGTTCTAAGGTGGCGTCGCGGTGCTTTGGGCATACTGTTTATAGGGGCGGGCGCGGGGAACCTCGGGGGCCACGATCGAGGGGATCGGGCGGCGGTGGCTACGCCCGGTTGATGCGGCGCGGCGGGGCACGTTCGATGGAGGGGAGGGGTAGTGGGCTTTGGCCCAGAGGCATATCGCCGGGAGTTGGGGAGAAGTTGCCGCTCTATGTCCGTCTCCAGGGAAGGAGCCGGGAGTTGGGTTTTGAAATATTCCTAATAATTTTTTAGTAAGGATATATAGTTCATCTTCTGTACTATATATTTTCCCCTATATATGGAAACATTTCTCTATTTTTGTTGAAAACCAGTTTGATGTAGCTAGTAACTAAAAATTGTCTGTACCATATAGGTATACTTATTCTAGAATCCCCATTTTAACTTTCCTCTGTACTTGTACTTTGGTGAAATATGTGATTTGTTCACATGCATGGCTCTCTTTATATTACTTGCATACTCACATGCCGCAACCACATTGATTCATTCAGATCCATATTTGAATACTGATGCTGGAACGATATCTCCTGCTGAGCGTGGGGAGGTTTTTCTTTTGAACGATGGCAGCGAGGTAAGAGCAACACCAATCTTCTATTCTAGTTCCCATCCTTACCTGTGTCATCGCATCAGTCGGATCGGATAAAAGTAACTATATAGTGTGACGGTAATACTCCCCCGTTTCAATATGCAAGTTGTTTTATTTTAAGTCACAATTGTCTAACTTTGACCAAATTTATAGAAAAAAAATATATTAACATCTACAATATCAAGTAAACTCACTATCAAAATAAATTTCATGGTGTAGTACTTAATGAATCTTATTTGATGTGGTAGATGTTTATGTATTTTTCTATAAATTTGGTGAAAGATAGAGAAGTTTGACCTAAGACAAAGTTAAACGACTTGCAATTTCAAATGGAAGGAGAATATTATTTTAATTTTATGAGTGCTTACTTGATTGATGCTACCTAATCCACAAATTAAAACTTGGATGAAAACGACATTTTGTTTTTATTCCAGGCTGATTAAAATCATGATGATATGATATGATTAGGTCCACATGGATCTTGGAGACTACGAGAGATTCCTGGATGTCGAATTGACGGGAGACAACAACATAACATCTGGCAAGATCTATAAGGCACTGACGATATCATATTCTATGCAATTTGTATCTAGCTGGCACTGACCTTATCATATTCCTATGCAATTATTTGTCGATGTGGACAGATTTGTTGTCTGTTTCCTCTGACGTGGTGCCTCTTGATTCTTTGCAGTCTGTGATAGATAAGGAGAGAAGAGGAGATTATCTAGGGAAAACAGTTCAGGTTTGTCAGTGTAGTCCCAAAGTGCCTATCATCATTTGAAATGAACTCCATGCCGTAGGTATATGATTTAAGATGGGAGGGGTAAATTGGATCAATACAAACTTTTCTAACTTAGCGCTCTAACTTGATGCTACACTAGTCTAAGCTACTCTAGAAAAGATAAAGGCACACAAGTGGAATCATAAACGCGGTAAGTAAAGCTGAAGTGTGCAAACTTCCAAGGCGCGGCGATGTATCCCATGGTATCGGTTGCCAAAATGTAACTCCTAGTCCATATTGGAGCTCCACAAAGGATATGCTTCCTGTTACCAAGCCTCCCCCGATTTTGGTGGTGGGATCGCCACCAAGGCTCCCGCCAACCAAAACAAATGTCATAAACCATCTTGGCTCATCACTTGCTGCCCGACTTTTCCGGTCACCTTGGCACCATCCACTACGGAGCTTCTTTTTCTCCACTCACGGTGTCACTGCCGCGCCGCACCAAGCTCAGAGGGTCGTTAACATTACCGGTGAGCCATCAAGGCTCCAAGGATCCAGCACACCAAGATTGCAATAGCATTTATCTCACTCTCTCAAACTAAGACTCAAAGAAGCTCTAGATCTAGCACTAAGCATAGAGTTAAGGCCTAGAGGTAATCTTTAAGCTATCATATGGTGGATAGTGTGTTCTACACATGCAATAGTTTTTTGGGCTTCAGTGGACTCCCAACACGCCCCAAAATGACTGGTTATACAGGTATATACAGTTCCTACACTGAAAACTAGCTGTCGCAAATCAGCTGACAAATTTTACGCTCAGGGTGCATCTTCAATTGTCCTGTGCCTTCATATCTTCACCATCGAACTGTTCAGTTGTGCTTTACTCCAGTCCAAAACACCTAGCTTCTATCGTTCGTCCAGCGACTGTCCGGGGCCTCTCGTCACCTTCATCGGACCATCCGGTCTTCACACTTGCACAGTAACTTTACCGTTTGTCATCACCGAACCATTCAATAGTCTGATACCTTCATATTCCAGAGATGTGTTTACCCGCCAAAAAATATTCCAGAGATGTGGACCATCTTGTGCTCTATATTTTTCTGGTTTTGCTGATTTTGACTTGGTTAATTCTTTTCTGGACTTCGCATCAATTTTTCCCCTCACATCCTAGGATCCAAAATAATCTACGAATCATATTTTAGCAGAAATGTTGGTCCTGGTTGATTGTATTGTTATTTTAATCACCAAAACCATTGAGCAACATGGCATAGAGCCTATGTTTGCTACATAGTTTTTGTGCTGATCGCATCTATTTAAAATGTTTTGCCTATCATAGTTTATGTGCTCTCGTCTATTTAAAATGCTGTATTTTTCTCAACATTCTAAGATTGTACCTCACATTACGGATGCAATACAAGAATGGATCAAGCGTGTCGCAATGATTCCTGTTGACGGGAGAGAAGGGCCACCGGATGTTTGTATCATTGAGCTGGGAGGGACAATAGGTTTGGGAATTATACAGACCAATTTTCGGATGATATGCTCACCTAAAATCTTGTAAAATCTTTTTATCCTTAACCGTTCAGGCGATATTGAGTTGAGACCATTTACTGAAGCTTTGAGCCAGTTCTCATGCCGAGCTGGTGATATTCCTGTATCTATTTTACCCAATAAATTGGCTGCCTGGTATTTTTCATCTAATTGCTTGGGCTAATTGTCTACTTATGTACTTTAGGTCCAAAAAACTTTTGTCTGGTACATGTCAGTCTTGTTCCTGTTATAAACGTGGTAGGAGAACAGGTAAAATATCAAAGACATCTATTGTTTGGTTTACAATTTTTTATGTGATTCATTTTATAAAATATCAATTATGTGATTCGCTAAATTTTGTTTTGGTCTATCTGAAAAATACAGAAAACTAAGCCTACCCAATACAGTGTTAGGTGCCTTCAAGACCTTGGATTGACACCAGATCTACTGGCCTGTCGTAGCACAACAGTACACAGCTTTTTGTTCTCTAGTTGCAGTCACACCCGACATATGATCATCTTATTCTAATAATGGTATCAATACGCTGCTTTTATTATATGTTTTGTAGCCTCTGGACAAAAATGTCAAAGAGAAGCTTTCACAGTTTTGCAATGTTCCGGTATGAGACTATGGAGGAGGTCATATCAAGCACTATTTTATCTGTTATGAAGCTCTTATTCAGCATTCATATTTTATATATATGTGCTTTGAATTGAATCCTTAAACAACATTTACAGGTTGAATGCATTATTACTCTACATGATGTTCCAAATATTTGGCATCTCCCTTCGCTTCTTAAAGTGCGTTATGTATTCCATATGTTTTTACCAAAATTGGGAAAACACTGGTCTTTAAACACCAGTTGTTGCAAATATAATCTCCACTTCTGATGTCTGGATCAGAAGGGTCATAAAGCTATTTTAAAAATGCTAGGACTTGCATGGTTAGCCCTTTGAATTTTCTGGATTAAAACACAACTCGTAAATCGAATGTGTCACTTATCTTATTTTGTTTCCTTTCTGTTACCCCATTTGTAATATGCAGCTTAGCTATAGAACCTAAGTTGGATGAATGGATGAAAAGGACTATATGTGAGCATCTCCATGATCCAGCGGTATATTCCCATACACTGTATCTTCCATTTCCTATAGTACTGTCGTATTCTTTAGTTTATCACATTAAATATATAACAAGCTATATCTCATGTTTCTCTCTTCCTTTTGCATTTCAATGGAGCACAATTTTTTTGCAGGTCACAATCGCAGTAGTTGTAGAACATCCTTATCATGCCAATGCATACCACTCCGTCTTCGAGGTGAATGATGATCCTTGACTTTATTTTATTCTATTATTTTTGAGGATAGGATCCTTGACGTTTACTGATTATAGTTCTCTCCCATCTCCTTTCTCCACCAAAGTTAAAATAAGTGTACATTCATCAAGATATTTATGCGTCCAGGCCATCCGCCATGCGTCGGTTGCTTGCCAGAGAAGGCTTGTTGTCAATTGGTTCCCTGCTTCAGACGTAGAACAAGAGACTGCAGATAAGGTTTCAAAAGTTCCATCATACTCTTGCGTTCAACATCACTGCAGTTGCTGTCATAGTTTATTAATCATTCTGCCAATTCTTCTGATAGTCACCAGACCTCCATGATAAGGCATGGAGCCTACTCAAGGTGACATACTTGTATACTATTAAAAGATAAGTATCAGATATCATTGTTCGTCCAATATGATACGCAATAACTGAGATGCAAAAAATCTTTCAGTGTGCAGATGGAGTCCTAGTTCCAGGAGGCTTTGGTCATGTTGAAGGCAAAATTCTTGCTGCTAAATATGCCAGAGAAAACAATGTCCCATACCTAGGCATATGCTTGGGCATGCAGGTTGCCGTCATAGAGTTTGCACGATCTAATCTTGGCCTGAAGGATGCAAACAGCGGAGAGTTAGATGCTGGCACGAGGCATCCTTGTCTAATCCTAATGCCCGAGGTAACAGTTGTTGCAGAATTTCTATGGGCTTGCATTTTTTTTACATCCATTTCATGATGTTACTGCCTGAATGAGTATGGAAGAGTTCGGAGACACTTATGCGTGTGGGAACAAAGAGGACTTTCTTCAGAACAATGGACTGTAAAGCTGCTAGGCTGTATGTATCAGGTAGATGCTTTGTGTTAATTAGGTTCTGTCTACACTGTAGTAATTGGGACTTGGTTTCTGTGTTCTCACAACAGATACGGCAATGCAAAGTACGTGGATGAACGCCAAAGACATAGATATATGGTGAGAATCATTGACCAATATACATGGCATTACACATGAAAAATCACTTGAAAATTACACTTACTACTGTCCCAAATATGGAACCTGCCAAATTTCCAGGTGAACCCTGAGATGGTTGACAAACTTGAGTGCGCCGGTGTAAGTTTTGTCGGTATGGATGAAACTGGACAGAGAATGGAGGTAATGCACTAATGCACGTTATGTTCAGAATCTAGACGATGGCCTTTAGCGACCGAGAGCCCCCCCACCCAGCATCGCCGGCGCCCACCAAAAAGCCCACCTCTGAGCCTGTGCCTCTGGATCCAGAGGTCCCACCCACGGATCTGGCACCACCAACCTCCCCTGCCTCCAGTAATTCACCATCGGCGTTAGATCTGGAGGATCCTTTTGAAGTGGAGCTTGTGGATTGGGATGAGGAAGACATTGATGGTGCCGCGCCGGGCATGGACGTAGCTGATGCGGAGGCTGCTAACGCGATGGCTGCCCACCTGACAACGATGAGCTCAGCCTCGAAGACGGCGCCACCTGCCATGGATCCGACGGGTTCTGTCCCCGTGGAGCATCCAAAGCCGACGATGATCTCAGCATTGAAGACGATGCCACCTGATCCGGTGAGATCCGCCCCTGTGGAGCATCCGAAGCCTCCTGGTGCTTCTCGGCCGCCCGTTCTGGGACGTGCGGGGGAAGCACGGGCCGAACGGGCCACTGCTGTTTCCCCTGCTAAAGACTGCACTGCGTCGGGCCGCTCCGTCACCTCGCTTTCATCTGCAAGGGCAGCAGCATCACCTCACCCGGCGCCCGATTCAGGACCTGGCGGGGCTGCGGCCACCGGAAAGGTGTCCATGGCCAAGCTCAAGTCCGTCCTGGTCGTGCCTGAGCGCCAGCACACCCCACTGCCGCACCCACGCAAGAAGATTTGGCGACGTCTGGATCTGACGAACCTCTCGGCGGAGGGGCTCCCTTCACTGGCGGCGTGTGGATCCAAGCCACTGCCCGATCTCCTTTGGGCGAACCTTAACTCCAACCCTGCCAAGCTCTGGAAGACTGGGGAGTGCTCCCGTGTTAATGAACGCCTGGGCGAGCTCCAGAGCGGACAGGTTTCACCGTCTTGGCATGCAGCGAAGACGAGGCGTTGAGGTCGCCATGACTCCATGCCATTTCAGGCCACCTCCAACACACAAAAGAAGGGAAGGGACGCGGCGTGGGAGGGCTTTAAGAGGAGAGCCAATGGCCGTTGCTACCGCTGCCTCGCCATAGACCATCGCCTCGCTTAGTGCCAGGAACCGGTCCGCTGTTTGGAGTGCCGTGGAGTGGGTCACTTCGCTAGATCCTGCCCCTCCCGTCGTCAAGCAGTCTCGACCAACCTCCGGTCCAGGCTAGTGTTTCCTCCGAACAACATCCACAGCCGCGTCAAGTTTCCGCCGCTCACCCACCCATCGTCGCCACCACAGCCCGTGCCGACAACCATGGTGTTCGTCCCTGGACAGGCCCTCTAGCGCCTTGCCTGCAACCACGTCAACATCGTCGCGACGGAGGGTGTGCTGCGTGAGGCCAACAGGCTACGCACGCACGCCGTCATCATCTCGGCGCCACAGGAGGGCTATCGCTCCAATGCTCTAGAGGTGGGCTATGCCCTCTGGGCACAGCTGCGCATCCCGCGGCACAACATCCGGGTGTCCCGCCTTCGACCAGGTCAGTTCATCATGGTGTTCGGTGCGCCGACGGAGCGTGAACGCGCCATGATGCAGGGCTTCGTGGAGATCGGGGGTTCTGCCTTCCCGATCACGCCCTGGCGCGCAGCTGGTGGACCGATGGAGATGACATGGTGGTACCACATGAAGGTCGTCATGGAGAACGTGCCCAGGGAAGCTGGGAACGAGGAGGGGGTCAAGCTCATTCTCGGCGACCCCTGCATCTTCGACAACATTGACACCAGCCCAGAGGCCAGGGAGACGCCGGACCTCCTGACCTCTTGGGTCTAGATGGAGGACTGACGAGCTACCGAGGTCCATCTCCTACACCTTCTTCGCTGCCAGGGCCGGCCAGGCAATGCAGATCAATGGGCTTGGGCCGGTGCCAACCCGCATCCCGGCCACACCGCCAATTGGGCGGGAGGGTGACAGCCTGATACTAGTACATCTGGCGGGCTATCAGGACTGGAGCCCGTCCTCCACAGACTCGGGCTCTGGTACGTCCTCGGAGCATGGCAGCTCGGGGACGCGGTTCATCCCCTTCGAGTGGACGCACGACGTCCTGGACGTGAGGGCGGCCAAGGGCAGGCGTGCCCAACCTGGTGGATGCCGGCCGCCTCCCTCCACCTACGTGCATAGGAACGACCATGACGACTACAACAGGGGCCCCTGCCCTAGGGAGGAGCTGCAGAAGTCCTCCAGGGTCCGCCAGCTGTTCCTGGGCTGCTCCTCGGAGAGGTCCGTGCGTGTTCGCACGTGCTCGCCACCGACATATCGTCAGGCGCTGATGGGGGAGCTGGAGTCGGTGGAGTATGTGGAGCGCGGGCGCACGATGGCCCGCTCTCCGTCGTGGTCCGGGCAGGAACGCGACACCCTAGAGCACATGGCGTACGAGTGGGAGCGACGTCGCTCACGCTCCCCTCCAAGAAGGGCGGCTACCAGGGGCACGGCTATAGTGGAGCAGCACTTCTTCGACCCACTGATTACTGAGCCGGTAATGACGGCCTATGGTGGCCGTGAGTGGGATTTTGACCCCATGGTGCAGGAGTCTTTGGCGGCGCCGGTGTACAACCACCCGGCCATTTGCTACTACCCCGATGGTGACGATCGCGGAGCTGAGTCCCCAGTGTACGTGCCTACCTCAGGCCCCTTTGCCCCTGGTGGACCACTATCAACACTAGGCCAGGGGGGAGATGACATTGTCTTTGGCTCGGGTGTCTAGGTGTCGCCGGTGACTCAGTTGGTGGCGAAGTCCTAGGTGGAGGAGATCTCTGATAGGGTGACCAGGATGGACATCGACGGCACCCCTTGGTCAGGTATGATACTCGAGGCTGCTGGTGGGGCAGCAGAGATTGCTATTGCAGGAGGACTGGGCACTGATGAGGCCACGGTGGAGGATGGTGGGCAGGCTATGGCTGGGGCATCGGGCGCTGCGGCGTCCATCGGCTGTGCGACTTTTTGCAAGGCGATCTTCAAGGACACTACTTGAAAGGTCCTAATATGGCTAGAGGGGGGGTGAATAGCCTATTTAAAAATCTACAAATCAACTAGAGCAATTTGATTAGTATGACAAATAGCGTAATGCAAACTTGCTCTAGCTCTACAGGTTGCAAGCCACCTATCCAACAATTCTAGTTGTAATGAATACTTAGGCACACAAACTAGCTATGTAATTACTCACTAAGAGCTCTCAACCTTGCTACTCTAAAGAGCTCAACTAGATGAATGTAAATAATAAAGCAAGCTCTCAATTCTAATTACACTAAAGAGCTTGTATCAACTAGTTTGCAAGAATGTAAATGAGTGAGTAGAGTGATTATACCGACGTGTAGGGGATGAACCAATCACAAGATGAATATATAGCCAATCACCGGGAGAATGCCAAAGACAAGAGACAATCGATTTTCTCCCGAGGTTCACGTGCTTGCCAACACGCTACGTCCCCGTTGTGTCGACCAACACTTGGTGGTTCGGCGGCTAAGAGGTGTTTCACAAACCTCGTCCACACGATTTGACACCGCAAGAACCGACCCACAAGTGAGGTAACTCAATGACACGAGCAATTTACTAGAGTTACCTTTCGGCGCTCCGCCGGGTAAGGTACAACTCCCCTCACAATCACCGGAGACGGCCACGAACAATCACCAACTCGTGCCGATCCTCCACCGCTGCTCCAACCGTCTAGGTGGTGGCAACCACCAAGAGAAACAAGCGAAATCCGCAGCGCAACACGAATACCAAGTGCCTCTAGATGCAATCACTCAAGCAATGCACTTGGATTCTCTCCCAATCTCACAATGATGATGGATCAATGATGGAGATGAGTGGGAGGGCTTTGGCTAAGCTCACAAGGTTGTTATGTCAATGAAAATGTGCAAGAGTTATCCCTTGAGCCGGTCATGGGGCTATAAATAGAGCCCCCATCAAATAGAGCCGTTGTACCCCTTCACTGGGCAAAACACGCTCTGACCGGATGCTCCGGTCATAACGACCGAACGCTGGCCCTCAGCGTCCGGTCGCCCGATGGACGCCACGCGTCACCAGCTTCAAACGCTGTTCGTCAGATTTCAACGGCTACGAAGCTGACCGGACGCTCCGGTCAAAACTGACCGGACGCTGAAGCCCCAGCGTCCGGTCGTTTCCAGTAAGCTCCCCGAGGCATGTTTTTTCGACCGGACGTGTCTGGTCCACCTTGACCGGACGCAGCCAGTGTCCGGTGCTCAACCCTTAGCCACTGTGCAGACACGTCAGTTTGACCGGACGCAGAAACCAGCGTCCGGTGCATCTCATGTCCAGCGTCCGGTGCAACACCGAAACTGGCGACCTCTCTGCCAGCTCGACCGGACGCAGCCTTTCAGCGTCCGGTCGCTGAGTGACCCAGCGTCCGGTCAGTAGACCGACGCCAGCATCATTTTGACCAACTCCATTTCAACTCTAACTTCTTCACCCTTGCTTAAGTGTGCCAACCACCAAGAATTTTGCATCCGGCGCAATAGAAAATAGACATTTCATTTTCCCGAAAGCGCCGAATCCCGCCTTCACAAATATTTTCAAGGGTGTTAGCACTCCACTAGATCCTAAATGCATATGCAATGAGTTAGAGCATCTAGTGGCATTTTGATAACCGCATTTCGATACGAGTTTCACTCCTCTTAATAGTACGGCTATCTATCCTAAATGTGATCACACTCACTAAGTGTCTTGATCACTAAAACAAAATGGCTCCTACATTTTATACCTTTGCCTTGAGCCTTTTGTTTTTCTCTTTCTTCTTTTCCAAGTTGCATTTGACCATCACTATGCCATCACCATTGTCATGATCTTCGCCATTGCATCATCACTTGGAGTAGTGCTACCTATCTCATAATCATCTTGATAAACTAGGTTAGCACTTAGGGTTTCATCAATTAACCAAAACCAAACTAGAGCTTTCACTACTGCACTGCTCCTTTCGAGGCCAGACACCCCGCAAGCTGTCGAGGGCGACCAGGAGCCGCAAGCAGTTGATAGTGGCCACCCGCACCAGTCTTAGGCAGGCTGCCCGACCTTCACCGGTACCGGTCTCGCAGAGGGCGCAGCGGAAGCTCATGAGGGAGCTCTAGTTCATAGACACACCTATAGCACCTCCTGATTCAGCGGCCATGGAGTACATTGATCTGTATGGGCAGGACCTACCAGACTAGGCTGTTGACACCATCAGAGCTGCTGCTAGGCTGGGCAACAAGAAGCTGGCCAAAGTCCTTGCGGCACTGGCGGCTGAGGCAGGTGCTGCAGAGATGGAGGTCCCATGAGGAGCCAGTACAACAAGGAGAAGAAGAAGATGAGAGTTCCTGTTGTTTCCAATGTTGTGTAGCTTTGTGTTAGTGCCAGCAGCAACCGGCCTTAAGCTGGTAGAGTTAGTTTCCTTTCAAGAAATGCTATTTCGTGTTAGAACTGATGGTGGGCTGGGGTTCAAGCTCCTAGGTGGTACTGTAGGAGGAGCGCTCCATAATGATCTGATGAGTGGTGGTGTAAGCTTCTATGTTAAGTCTATAGCAAGAAAGTTTTTGTTTGCTGGCTACTGTGTGCATTTTGCCTGGGGTGGTCTTTGGGGGTTGACTGAACCAGAACATATTTTGCTCTTCATATGTCAATGAATAACAATGAACTAAAATTTCTAAATTGGAATGTGAGGGGGCTCAACAGTGCTGCAAGAAGAGAGGCAGTCAAGCTACTAATCCAGCAAGCAAGGCCACACATTGTCTACCTCCAGGAGAGTAAATTAAGCAACATAAACTTTTTTTTGCAAGCTGAATTCCTGGGACAGCATGGATGGGGTTTGGAATACATCGAGGCTGATGAAACAAGGGGGGTATTATTGTTGCTTGGAATGATGACTTCATTGTGGCAACCCCGCCGGTCAAGAAACCTCATAGCCTGACTTTGAGATTGACTATGAAATTAACCAACACCTCTTTTATATTGACAACTGTATATGGTCCGACTGAACGCAACGTAAAGAATGGCTTCCTATCAGAACTGATCAGCTATCAACCTACGCAAAGTACTCCATGGATCTGCCTTGGGGATTTCAATTTGATCTGTGATGCTAGTGACAAGAATAATGGTAATATAAATCGTACTCACATGAGAAAGTTTAGGAGGGCGCTAGACGCAAGCGAGTTGTTTGAGCTTAGATTGTTGAATCGACGATACACCTGGAGTAATGGGAGAGCCTCACCAACGCTGGTTCACCTAGACTGAGTATTTTGCAACCATGACTGGTCCAACCTTTTCCCGGAGATTGGCCTACAAGCTCTCCCGAGTTCCCTCTCCGATCACTGTCCGCTATTCTTATGTAGCCAAAAACAACAACCGAGGAAAGCTACTTTCAGATTTGAACATTTTTGGATAAGGATCCAAGATTTTAATGAAGTGGTCTCGCAAGCCTGGGCCAAACCTGTTGCTGGCATCAACCCAATGATGAGACTACACAATCGCCTGAGGCTAACCACTTTTGATCTGAAAGCTTGGAGCAAATCTCTTTTCAGCAACGCACGATTGCAACTCAACTTGGCAAACGAAGCAATTCTTCGCCTGGAAACCGCTCAGGAAACTAGACAACTCCCAGAGACAGAACTGAATCTTTTGAAGGACCTAAAACACCAAGTGCTGGGGTGGGCGGCGATTGAAAGGTCAAGACGACGACAGTGTTCGCGGCTGACCCAAATAAGAGAGGGAGATGCGTGCACAAAATTCTTCCATCAACGTGCTAACGGAAGGCGAAAGCGAAACCTCATTGCTTACCTCAAAAACTAGGAAAATGTAATCGTCTGGAGCCATGAGGAAAAGGAAGAGATATTGTACCGTTTCTACAATGACCTTTTGGGTACTAGGGTTGAGCGCACGCAAAGCATAGATTGGAACAACCTACAGCTATGCAGGATTGAGGACAATGATTTAGACATGCCTTTCACTGAGGAAGAAGTGGAACATACCATCAAGATGCTCCCTGCAGAAAAGGCTCCGGGACCCGATGGTTTCACTGGATTTTTTTACAAAAAATGCTGGTAGACGATCAAGGATGACATAATGGCAGCAATGAGCTCCTTTTACAATCTATGGGCAGGACCTCTGGAACATCTCAATGGAGCCAATATTGTCCTCATCCCTAAAACTAAAACACCTGAGTATGCGAAGGACTTTAGACCCATTAGCCTAGTGCACTCCTTTGGAAAGCTGATAACAAAGACTCCGGCCATCAGGCTATCAAGGCACATGGACCATTTGATCTCAGCTTCACAGAGTGCTTTCATCAAAGGACGCTGCATACATGACAACTACATGTACGTGAGGAACCTGGCGCGAGCATATCACCGAACTAAGACGCCAGCGTTGCTTTTCAAGCTAGACATCTCAAAAGCCTTCGACACGGTCTCTTGGGATTATTTGATAGAGATGATGGAACACCGTGGTTTCAGCCTGAGATGGAGGGATTGGATATCCTTGCTGTTGTGCTCTTCACACTCGTCCATCCTGGTTAATGGCACTGAAGGGGAAGAAATTAAACATGCTAGGGGTCTGAGGCAGGGTGACCCCCTATCCCCATACCTGTTCATCCTAGCAATTGATGCGCTTCAAAAGGTCCTGGAGCTAGCGACAAATGATGGTGTCCTCTCCCCCTGCGTGGAAGATGTGCTAAAATTAGACTTTCTCTATATGCGGATGACACAGTCATCTTCCTGAACCCAAACAGAGAAGAAGTCGCATCCTTACTAAATATCCTCACTCATTTTGGGGCGACGACTGGGCTGAGATTAAACTGGACAAAATGCTCAGTAGCTCCCATAAGATGTGCCGGTATAAATCTGGATCAAGTTTTAGAACCATTTGCAGGCCTGAAGGTGCATTTTCTAATCACTTACCTGGGACTACCATTGACCTTGGGAAGGCTAAAGATTGTTCATCTCTAAGGAATTTTAGACAAGGCAAGAAAGAAGCTAGCTGGCTGGCAAGGACGCTTACTGAATCCGGTAGGGAGAAGAGAGCTTGTGCGCTCAGTCCTAAGTGCGATTCCAATTTATATGCTAACCTCTCTCAAGGAACCAAAACAACTACTGCAAGATCTCGACAAGCTAAGAAGACGATTCATGTGGGCTGGAGATGGAGAAATCACAGGTGGGAAATGCAAGGTGGCTTGGCCGTTGGTTGCAAGACCTATCCGCCATGGAGGCCTCGGAATCATAGATATGGAAAGGTTCAGTAGAGCATTAAGACTGTGCTGGATATGGCTAACGTGGAGCAGTACAGATAGACCGTGGGTTGCGATGCAGCTACCTATGGATGAGAAGGACATCGCCCTTTTCTCGGCGGCAACCAAAGTAACCATAGGCAATGGCAGGAGAGCGCCTTTCTGGGCCTCATGCTGGATCAGGGGGCGGTCACCGGCCTCCCTTTTCCCGAGCCTGTACACGCATGTAAAGCGGAAGAAAAGGACAGTGCGTGAGGCTGTTTTTGATGGTAAGCTCATTCAGGACATTGCACACAATCTGAATGCAGAGATATTGAGAGACTTTGTCGAGCTGTGGAAACTTATACACACCTTGCATCTGGACCAATCATGTGAGCAAGAGGACACTATTGTTTGGACTCTTGAGAGCTCAGGCGAGTACAGTGCCAAGTCGGCCTATGAAATTCAGTTCTGCAGTCAGACTTTCTCCAATTTTCCAAAACTAATCTGGAAGGCATGGGCGACACCCCGCATCAAATTTTTCTTATGGTTGCTCCTACAAGATCGAGTCTAGACAGCAGCCAGGCTGCAGTTGAGGGGATGGGAAAACAACTATTTTTGTGCTCTGTGTGAAAGGAATTTGGAGATTGCCGTCCATCTATTCACGGAATGCTCGTTTGCGAGAGAAGTCTGGACGATGGTAGCAACATGGAGCAGTTGCCTTAACCTTCAGCCGGAGGGTTGGAATGACTACAACGACATGGAAGAGTGGTTCTTTGCAATCAGAAGTATCGGAACGAAAGCAGCGCACTCACTAGCAATGCTGACTACCTGGCATATTTGGAAGGAAAGAAATGCTATTGTTTTCCAACAAAACCATAGCACTATACAGGCACTGTTCGCCAAGATCAAGGATGAGTACTCCAATTGGGCATTAGTAGGGGGGAGGACCTTCCACTTCCTCAGGATTGGGATGAATTCAATGAGTAATTAGCATAGAACCTTAACATCCCAGGTGGTGGTCTGCCACTTGGGATGGCGTAGCTCGCGCATGTATGTTGAACTCTATCTTCTACTTATTAATACAAGCCGGTATAACTGGATCTTTCAAAAAAAAGCATATTGAGCTTATGATAATTTGTTGTTCAGAGAACCGCAGGCCAAACAAGAAATCTCATTGCATATATCCGCATGGATGCAGATAGTGGAGCTGCCTTCACACCCATATTTTGTGGGAGTTCAGTTCCATCCGGAATTCAAGTCCAGGCTAGGCAAACCTTCTCCATTATTTATGGGTAAAATTGAGTGGCCCGAACCAATATCTACATCAATTCTCAACATACAATCAGAGATAATACTTACTTAGCTTAGAACCGATTGTAGTGTGATGAGCTTGGTGTACTTGTTTCAGGGTTGATAGCTGCATCATTAGGGCAACTGGACGCCTGAGTTGACGAGCCTTGGCCTTGGGAACACACCTATTCCCATGAAAGTCTTGTCCGGATCAAGCTTTGGCTACCCTAGTGGCCATGAGGATGGCCTCCTTGGTCTACAAAGCTCAGGAGCAGCACTAGCTCATTAACAGCTCAGTATCAAAGCCAGTGCAACTTGCGTTCTGCTTCCTTATCTATGTTAAAGATGTAATCATGTTGTGTTTGTAACATTGTGTAGTGCGGTTAGTTGGCACACGTAGCTTTGGTGACCACGTCCTTCGTGAGCGCTAGCATCGGGCATGAGAGCGTCGTGCGTTTGAGAGATCGGATCACGGATCCTTGTAATCCTTGTAACAATCTTGTCATATAAATAGAACCTGATCCCAAGAGGATTAGTGCATTCTGGCATTCTTTCATGGTATCAAAGCCTCCACGATCCACAAGCGCTTCGCACTCCATCTCCGGCAACAACTCTGTCACCTCCCAGATGCCCATCTCCATGCCTACGCCTATGCCTGCAGCTAGTCATGTCATCAATGTGAAGCTCATGAAGGAGAATTACCTGCTTTGGTTGACTCAGAGCTTCCCTATAGGAGAAGTCAGGGTCTCATCGGATGTCGATGGGTCAATTCTGGCTCCAAATCAGACCATGATGGTCGCACCATCAGAGGAAACCAGCAGCCGCCGCACCATTGCTAACCCTAGGTACACCAGCTGGTACCACCAGGATTAGCTTGTGCTCATCAACTCCTCGATCACCGAGGACATTCTGGCCACATTGGTCGGGGCAACCATAGAGCGCGATGTGTGGAGGACATTGGAGATGATGTTCTCATCAGCCTCTCATGCCCAGGTCATGCAGATCCAGATGCAACTCAACACGATCCAGAGGAAGGACTCAAGCATCGCCACCATCGGCAAGCGGCTTGAAGATGAAGAACTCATCGCGTACCTACTACGCAGTCTCAGCCCCGACTATGATGCACTAGTGACGAGCATCACCACGTGCAGTGACATGTATACCATCAATGACGTCTATGCACACATGCTCAGCTACGAGATGCGATAGGATCACAACAACAACCGTGACCTGGTATCATCAGTAAACAATGTCAACAGATATCCGTTACGTGGTGGTAGCAACGCTGGGCGCAATGGTTGCGGCCATGGCCATGGCGGTGGTCGCAATAACGGTGGATGCTCCAACCGTCCACCCCAGCGAGGACCTGCGGTCAACAATGGCACCTCTAGCAGCAATGGGCCACTTTGCTAGATCTGTGGCAAACCCAATCATGACGCACTTCAGTGCTATCATCGCTTCAATATGTCATATCAAGCAGATGACCACGTCAAGCAGGCGGCAGCTGTCACCAGTGGATACTCCGTCGACCCAGTGGTGGATCCACAGGGGGGGCTGCCGGGGCTATAGCCCCCCTAGTGAGCCTAATCTCTTCATAAATCACTATTACATAGTGGCAAATCACCATTAATCTTTAGTGCTAGCCTTAGATCTTCATTGTTTAGGCCCCCCCTTAATCACCATCCTAGATCCGCCACTACGTCTACCCAAACTGGTATGTAGACACAGGAGCTATTGACTACATCACCAACGACCTCGAGTGCCTCACCACCAAGGACCACTACACTGGATCGGAGGGGATCATGTTCAAGTTGCAGACGGGGCAGGTTTATCTATTTTTCATATTGGTTATTCATCTATTACTGGCTTAGTTCAACCCCTTTGCTTGAACCATATTCTTCATGCCCCCAAGATCAACAGGCATTTGATTTCTGTTCGCAAATTAGCCTATGATAATAATGCTTTCGTCGAGTTTCATCCAAACTCTTTCTTTGTCAAGGATCGAGCAACGGAGACTCTACTTCTCAAAGGCACATGTAGAGATGATCTTTACATCTTGCTAAATAAAAAAAAGCTCTCTTGTCAGCCAAAGTCTCTGAAGAACAATGGCATCGACGACTTGGGCATCCAGCAGCACCTGTTACTCTTAGAATCTTGCAGGACAATAATATATCAGTAGGACCAAGATTTCTCCTTCCTTGATTTGCAATGCTTGTCAATTAGGAAAATCTCGTCAGCTCCCTTTCAGTATCTCTGAGCATGTATCTACGGCAAGGAACGGATTCTTGACGCTTGCAAGCTACTAGAATCGAGAGCCATGGAGTTCTTCACATCGCATGGATAGTCCTTCATTTACCATCTTGATCTTTAGTTCTGAACATGTAATGAGTTTTGATGATTATAGTAGATATGGCTGGATTTACTTTCCGAATTGCAAATCTGATGTTGAACCTATATTCTACCATTTCCAAAAGCATGTCGAACACATTGTTTATTTCAAAAATCCGTTCAGTTCAATCGGATTGGGAGGAGGGAGAATATCAGCGTTTGAATCGTTATTTTGCAAATTCAGGAATAGATCATCGCATCTCGTGTCCTCACACTCACCAGCAAAATGGGCTGGCAAAGCGAAAACATCGACACCTTGTCAAAATTGGCCTCTCCCTTCTTGCTCAAGCTCAAATGCCACTCCGTTTCTGGGATGAGGCATTTAACACTGCCTGCTACCTGATCAATAGGATGCCCAGTCGTACAATTGACAATGACAGTCCCTTGCATAAACTTCTTGACACACGTCCTGATTATTCTAGATTGCAAGTATTTGGTTGTGCCTGCTGTGAAATTAGTTGAACGTGATACCCGTTGGGGTTCACAGCTTCGTGTTTATAGGCTAG
Source organism: Miscanthus floridulus (assembly GCF_019320115.1). Taxonomy (NCBI): domain Eukaryota; kingdom Viridiplantae; phylum Streptophyta; class Magnoliopsida; order Poales; family Poaceae; genus Miscanthus; species Miscanthus floridulus. The sequence continues at coordinate 3,223,142 of NC_089581.1, read as the reverse complement.
GAAAGGCCCCAAGCGTGGCTACACAACAAATGGTGTCTTGTGTTACAAGAAGAAGACAAAAGGAAAATACAATTAGTGCTATACTTCCTAATCTATAGATACACGAGATCACCAATACAAGGAAACTGTATACACTGTCAATCAATCACAAATCCTAACACCCTCCATCAATCGCAACTGCCCACCAAGTTGAGATTGTTCCTGAATGCAGCAAGTTACCGAACAGGAAGAGCTTTTGTAAATCCATCTTCTATTTGATCTGCTGAGCTGATGAACCTGATGGCTAACTGTCTTGATGCAACTTGTTCTCTGACAAAATGGTAGTCTATCTCTATATGTTTGGTTCTCGCATGAAACACAGGATTGACGGACAAGTACTTGGCCCCAATATTGTCACACCATAAACATGCTACTGAAGGATGTGGCACCTTTAGTTCTTCTAGTAATTTTCAAACCCACGTTATTTCAGCAGTTGCATTAGCCATGGCTTCGTACTCTGCCTCTGTACTATACCGAGAAACAGTAGCTTGTTTTCTTGCACACCATGATATCAAGTTAGCACCAAGAAATACAGAAAATGCACTCACCGACATTGAGGATGACTTACTGATCTTAAGACTAGGCCTATGGTCCCTTTTATATATCTTAAAATTCATTTGACGGCCTCCCAATGTGTAGTTGTAGGTGAGTGAAGGAACTGGGAAACTTTATTGACCGAGAATGAGATGTCAGGTCAGGTTATGGTCAAATATTGAAGTGAACCAACAATACTTCTGTATTTTGTTGAATCATTTGGTCCCAACTTGACTCCATCATTCAGTGATAATTTTTCAAAAGTGACAACAGGTGTACTGACTGGTTTGCAGAGATTTAGCCCAACTCGGTGAAGAGTATCATTGGCATACCTTTGTTGGTTAAGTAGTAGCTCCCCCTTCGACCGATGAACTTCTATACCAAGAAAGTAATGAAGATCACCCAAATCTTTGATTGCAATGTCTTTTTCAAGATCCTTGAGAAGAGCCACAGTAGCATCTTGAGATGAACTAGCAACTATGATGTCATCAACACAAACAAGCATGTATATAATATGTTTCCCTTTGTTATAAAAGAACAAAGATGTATCGGCTTTAGAGGGAAGAAAACCAAGTTGTTGCAACTTGTAACTCAAGCGTGAATGCCATGCACGCGGTGCTTGTTTAAGTCCATAGAGAGCCTTGTCCAACTTACATATATAATGTGGTGCATTTTTGTCTTCATAGCCCGGAGGTTGCCTCATGAACACATCTTCCTCAAGCACTCCATGAAGGAAAGCATTTTGGACATCAAGTTGCCGAAGATACCACCCTTGAGATACTGCAATAGACAAAACCAAACGAACTGTGCCCACCTTGACCACTGGACTAAAAGTGTACTCATAATCAATGCCATAACGTTGCTTAAAACCTTTAGCAACCAGCCGTGCCTTGTATCTATCTATGGTACCATCAGCTTTCTTTTTTATTTTGTACACCCACTTACAATCAATAATATTTTGGCCATGATAAGGAGGAACAAGATGCCATGTCTTGTTCTTGAGCAGTGCTGCGAATTCCAAATCCATGGCCAATTTCCAATTCTTGTCACTGAGAGCATTATGAAGGCTTGTAGGTTCATCAGAGACAACTGCAATATGACCATAACGTACTGTACCTTTAGTATAAATTTTGGTTTTGATATACCTCTCTGAAGATGGGTCACAGGACGTGCTGGGACTGCTGGAGCAGTAGCCGGAGTTGGAGGGGAATGCGCCATAGGGGATCCACCAAGAGCAGTGCCTGCCAGCTGCTGATCCAAGGAGGATATTGTTGGAGCCGGTAGGACAGCTAGACCAGGCGCTCCACCTGATTCCTGTGACACTGCAGCAGGCTGATCCGAGGGTGATTCCTGTGATGTTGCAGCAGGCTGATCTGGGGCAATTCAGCAGGTGTATCAGCCTCAGAGGCGCCACTTGCTCCCCCTCCAGCCATAGGTAGAAACCATCCTTGCTGAACACTGGTTTCTGCAGGAACATGACTGGAAGTTGATTCTGTAACTGCACAACCATCATTAGCACATAAAGAATTAATCAAAGAAGTGTCAGTAGTAGTGTCGTCCCCATGATCCGAAGAAGGATTTTGTAGATGTTCAGGTTGCAACAAAATTTCAGAGCGAAGACGTGTTGTAGCATTGGGATGAAGGGTGGAAAAAGGATAGATGGATTCATCAAAAACAACATCTCGTGAGATGTAAACACGACCTTCATCCACATCAAGGCTCTTAAACCCTTTATGCATGTTACTGTAGCAAAAACACATTGCTTAGAACGAAATTCCAACTTTTGTGAGTTAAAGGGTCGAAGATTAGGCCAACATGCACAATCAAAAGTACGAAGGCTATTGTAGTCAGGCTGCTGTTTAAACAAGAGTTCAAGAGGTGTTTGGTCATGTATGATTTTGCTAGGAAGTCTGTTGATGAGATAGGTAGCTGTTAGAAAAGAGTCATCCCAAAATTTTAGTGGCATTGAGGCTTGAGCAAGAAGAGAAAGGCCAACTTCAACAATATGACGGTGTTTGCGTTCAGCGGATCTATTTTGTTGATAAGCATATGGGCAAGATACATGATGGGATATGCCATTGTGTTGAAAAAAGAATTCAGCTTTTGTTGATGAGCAAATCCAATGTTCCATGCTCCAACCAAGCAAATCGAAGTCGACTTCCATTTTGCTCGTGAATAGGTGGCTCGGAAGACTCTGCAAGTGAGATTCATTTCATCAAAAGATCAGCTCACCGACATTTGACAAAGCCACTGTCAAGGGTACCCTTTGTTGCCAATTGCCGCAATCTCAACGTCTGTGCCCCCCGTTGTGATTGAGGGGGACTGTTAAAGTTGTAATCATTTTGTGTTTGTAACGTTGTGTAGTGCGGTTAGTTGGTGCACGTAGCTTTGGTGACCGCGTCCTTCGTGAGCGCTAGCGTCAAGCGTGAGAGCGTCGTGCGCCTGAGAGATCGGATCATGGATCCTTGTAATCCTTGTAATAATTGTGACACCCCAGGTGCCAGCTTCAAGTTAAACAGTGGGTTAAGTCTAACCCAAACAAGTCAGATGATGATTATGAGCTTTAGTTTAACGCTTTGCAAAGTGGTGGCAAAGGTGGAGTTAAACTCTTTCAAATGAGACCTGACTTACAGAAGCAAACCTCTTTTGGTTGACATATAAATCTTTTCAAAGTATGCATGAGTAGTGTCAATAATGTTTCTTTCTTTTGAGTTAGTAAAACCTTGATCATGTTCATCATCAATCATAGTCATCAAGCCTTGTGTCATATATGCATTTCATGTTTCAATTATAGCATCCATATGTTGCATATGTTTTGTTATGTATGACCATGAAATGTTAGCAATAATATTGATGTTTGGACAGAAAAATCCACACAAGGAGGATCTCTCCGTGCACAAGGAAAAAAAGTGCGGCGTGCCTGTGTACCAAAGTACACGAAAATAAAGAAACGAGAGGGAACACACTTTATTCATATTTAATGAAAATACAATATAGGTCTCTCGATAAATGCGCTTCACAAGTAGCCTGCTGGAGGCGCTCTGACTTGGGCTGATATAGACGATGTGGTCTTCTGGTCCTAGGGCCTCGAAAAGCTCTCAATTAATTACCCCTACGAGTCAGGCTTACAGAGTACCTCCGATTAAGCTGTTGTGTTTGTCGTTTTCGGTCTTCACTTCACGTCTCCATGCACGTGGTGTTGGTGTAGGTGTCGTTCGCCTCGTCGGTGTCGAACGGCGCGTGATGGAGTTGTTGTAGTAGATCACAAGCATGTAGACGGGGTAGCTGAACCGTCGTCCTAGATCACATCTTCGGGGTACGCTGAAGAGCTTGGTCGAGGTCGTAGAAGTAGAGAAGGCCTCGCTAACACATAAGTCGGTATAGCGCAGGCGCGCAGCGGAACATCAGCTTCGCCCGCCTGGAGCCGTCAGCCCGCCCACCCATGTCGTTGGTGTCGGCCGGCACATGGCTGGTGTAGTAGGTGGAGTCGGTGTAGCGCAGCTTGACTATCAACTTCGCTCGTCCGCCTCGCCTGTGCCGAAGGGCGCGTAGTGTCGTAGTAGAGAGCCCTTGTCGAAGGCGTCCAGGCTTGGCTCCTCGTTGTGGCGATTGACACGCCGTGCATGCATGCGATCTGTAAGAAGAAAAATGAATAGACAAAGGGAGATTAATCTGTTCCAACGTCGATGGCCAGGGACCAATGGCCACGGTGTCCTCCCTGGCTTGTTAGCTTGTAGTACGCTAGCTGTATGGCACGCACAGGCCAAGCACGGAGTTGACTCCACTTAATTTGTGGACGCAGCTGAATCACGACATCTCCTCCGGCTCGGCGCAGCGCTCGTCCGCCATCGGGGCGTCTCCTCCGGCTCGGCGTGGTCGTCCGGTGGTGTCGGGGGCGTCTCCCTCGGCTCGGCGCAGTCGTCCGGCGTCAGGGCGCCTCCCCCGGCTCGGCGTGCTCGTACGTCATGCTCCTGGGGAGGCGCCTGCGTTGCTTGCATAGAATAGATGGCGTCACAGCTGCCCGACGTTGTCGAATCCGCGCTTGTCAAACAACAAAGCGCATGCCGATGTAGATGGTGGTGCCGGCGTCCCGCCTCCGTGTGGCCAGAGTCTGTAAATGAAAGCTGCCCTCCGGCGGCGGCCTCCTCCTCTTGGTCCATGCTCCTGGCACCGCAGCGGGATGGCGCCGTTGCGGCGGCGGCGGCCCTTCCCTATGATCCAATCAGCCAGGCCGACGCATGGTCGAGGGGGTTGCTTTTATAGGCAAAGAGGTAGGGTTGTGGTGGGCCTCCGCTCCGTGGACACGCGGTCGCGTGCCGCCTTTGTTCGTTATTAGGATTAGCAGAGCGAGATACTCTACTTGGAGATCCTTATCTTCACGTTCGAGATTATCTCCAGCTCGTATATATCCATGCAAAGCGCCCATCATTGAATCTGGACGCTTCTATATATGGCCATCGGGCCGGGCCGGCTCGGCACGGCCCGGGCACGGGCCAGGCACGGCCCGCTGGTGTCGGGCCGGCACGGCACGCCGTGCCCCCCCCCGTGCCGTGCCTTACCGGGCCTCGTGCCCCGTTGACAGCCTAAGCACGGCCCCTCGGGCTGAAATTCGGGCCGTGCTGCCCGCACAGCCCGGCCAAAACTTGCGGGCCGTGCCAGCCCACAACCCAAATTGTAGAAAACCACTCATCAGATTCTTAATCAACAGCACATTCATAATTTTGACAAGTCATTCACAGAATCACAAAAACAACTTAACTATTTAACAACTTAACAGCAAGACTCAAACACAACAAAAGACAGAGATTTAAAGATAGAAATGAGCTGTGTGCAATGCTGCCTCATTAAAAACCTTTTTGGGTAAAACTCACCCTTGTGAGAAACCCCAAAAAGAGAAAAAGAGTGCAGCACAGCTCTTATAATGTTCAAATGTTCACAATACAAATACCAGATACAAGCATTATGTCTCAACTCTCAAGCCTCACAGGTCTCAATCTCAACTCTCTCAAACTGAACTCTCAACTCTCAGCTCTCAGGTAGCAGCAGAAGCAGAAGCAACAGAAGCACTTGCAGATGTGCTAGCAGAAGGAGGCCCAGATCCATCTTCAGGAACATCAAGATACAGATTCTCAAAGGACTCTGCCAGCTCTTGGTTGTCAGTAGAATGTTGAAGTCTTCTATCACCCAGCTCCCAGTCCTTGATGCAAGCAAGCATCTCCACATGTTCAGGCAGAAGTCTTCGGCGCCGCTCCTCAATAATCCTTCCTGTTAAACTGAAACATGATTCTGAAGAGACAGTAGAAACAGGAACAGCCATAATATCTCTTGCCATTATAGAAAGAACAGGATAGGTTAGTTTGTGGTCACGCCACCAGAGAAGCAAATCAAAATCATCCTCATATGCAGTGACATTGTCACTATCCAGATAAGTTGTGAGCTCACAAGCAACAGAGGCAGCAGATTGAGTTGAAGTGGAGACAGAGGCAGGGGGAGGATGACCAACAACAGCTGATGATCCAGGGCCGCCAAAGATCCTTCCCCATGCTTGTTTCCTCTTACCTGAGTTGACTGCAGGATGTACAGGCCTTTGAGACCTTGTAGAACCATACTTGCTGTCATACTTGGCAAATAACTTGTAAATTTCAGTTTTAACATCAGCATAATATTTATTGTAATCAACACCAATGTTCTCTTTAAGTATTACCAGCACATTAAACAAACCTCTCAACTTAGCTCTAGGATCAAGAATGAAAGCAATAGAATATAACAGAGGTATATTTTCCCAATACTTAAGATATTTAAGCTTCATAGGATAGACAACAGCCATTAGATTTTGATCTTTTTCACTTTCATGCAAATGATGAGCAATGTCAAGCATATGGTGCAGAATTAGTGGACTAGTTGGATAGTAAACATCAGATAGAACACATGTTGATTCATAAAATAATTCCAGGAACTCCAATATCTTGGCAGCAATGAGCCAATGTCTTGGAGTCAACAATGTGCAGCCAAAAATTGCATTAATGAACACAGAAAAAACCTCCTTGTAAGGTAGCAGTGTTTAAGCATAAGGTATGTAGCATTCCATCTCACATCCATATCTAAACCAAACTTTCTAGGTCTAACACCCTGAGCATTACAATAATTCTTAAACATGGCAATTCTGTGATTAGATGAATTTAAGAAGTTAATAGCAGTTCTAAAATCCTCTGTGTAAGTTTTAAATCTCTTTAAACCAGATTTCACAATTAAATTAATGATATGGCAAGCACAACGCTGATGCATAAGATTATATTTACGCTTATTAGGATCTGATGAAGTAGGTGTCGGATCAGAACCTAAATAACATGCAAACATGGGTGTCAAAGTCTCCATTGCCTTAGCATTGGAGGAAGCATTGTCTAGAGTAACAGAATAAATCTTGTCAATCATACCAAATTCCTGAACCACACAAGCAATTTTTTCAGAAATATTCTCACCAGTGTGCTTCACCTCAATCAACCTGAGGCCAATTACCTTTTTTGTAGCTCCCAATCTGCACTCACATAATGAGCAACTACACTAATGTAGTCCTCCTTAGCATTTCCAGACCATATGTCAGATGTCAAAGCAACAGATGATGCACCAGACAAAACATGATTCTTAAGCATATTACGACGTTCAGTAAATAGAGCACGAAGGTCTCTAGTGGTGGACTGTCTAGACACCCTACGAAACCTAGGGTTATGAGCACGTTGAATGTACTCCTCAAATGCATCTGTATCACCAATACCCAAAGGCAAATCAAGCCTAGCAATCAATATGCAGAGTTCAGTTCTAGCTACCTCAGGTTTATAATCCCAGTTATGCACAGAACCATCAGGATTGTAAGATAGCCTAGATTGAACCCTATCACGTTGATCAGTTTTCTGCCTACAAGAGTTCTGGTGCCTCTTCAAGTGACCAGTGCCAGCACTAGATCTAGCAGACAAAGTTGACTTACACATCTTACATTTAGCTTTAGTGCAAATCTGTACTCCATTCATAGTCTCAAATATCTCTTCAAAATCATCCCAGACAGGAGATTTACGCTTACCAACCTTACCATTACCAGCAGCAGCAACAGATGGAACAGAGCCGTTGGAGTTGGAGCCGACCGGGTTCGCAGACGCCGTCGCCCCTTCACCACCGTCGCCGTCTCCGAGATCGACACCGAACAACGCAGCAGCGTCATCACGGATGTCGTCGTCGTTCTCGCCCTCAGGGGCCATGCCAGGCGGAAGCTCGCCATCGTCTTCAACCATGGCCGCCTCTCCAGCACCGTACCTCAACGGTGCGGGTGGCCGCCTTGCTCCTCGCTCTATGCCGCAGCTAGAGCTTGAAGCATCGGCTACCGACCTGCGAAGGAGGAAGGAATAGATCAGTTAGAGATCTCATCAAAAAAAGAAGAAAGATGGGGATTAGGGTTAGCCGGTTAGGGTTAGGGTTAGGTGCTTACCTTCGCAACCGGAGCCCGGTGCCGGAGAAGAAGACGACGACGGCCCCACGGCCAGAGAAGACGACACAAGGTCAGCAAGGACGGCGAGCGGCGGAGGAGGGACAAACGGGGTCAACAAACTCACATAATCACCGAGATCTAGAGGGGAGAAAGGTAGATGGAGAAGGGAGAGGTAGAGAGGGTGAGGAGCACGCCGGCAGCGGCGGTTCGAGGTCACCGGAGTCGGGGTCGACGACGGCACAGTGGATACGGTCATACGGCGAGGCGAGAGTGCGAGCGGCGGCTGCGGCGCAGTGGACTGGAGAGTGGAGAGCAGGAGAGGAGAGGAGTCAATCGAGTGATTTAGGTTTAGGGTTTGTGAGGGGCGCGGGTGCCGACTGCCTACCTGCCTCGCGCTTATATGGCAGGGGGAGGCCAGGAGGCCAAAGCGCCGTTGGCCTTGGCCGCTGGGCCGCTAGCAGGCCGCGCGGGAGCCGGGAGCTGCTGCCGGGCCGACCTCGGGCCGACGGCTTATTACCGTGCCGGGCCGGGCCAGCCCGCGGGCTTGCGCAACGGCCCAGGCACGGCCTGTAGCTGCGTGCCGGGCCAGCCCGGGCCCAGAGACCCTCGTGCCGGGCCGGACTCGTGTCGGGTCAAATTAGCGGGCCGTGGGCCGGGCTACCGGGCCTCGGGCTGCATGGCCAAGTATAGACGCTTCTATAAACTCAACGGCTCGCCTCCTGGCTGAACAGTGGGCCAGCATTATTAACTCACGAGCACACATTATTCACGCGTCCGGTACCGCTGACCATATACGTGGTGATATGCATGCAGTCCTTATATGTTTCTAAAATACTCCAGACCGCACCGCGCCGACTGTCTTGTAGGCCCAGCTACTAGCTTAAGTCAGTACACGACACACACCAAACACCGCGTACGTGTTCCGCAGCCGGTACACCCCACATCCGTATCGTATACGCGAACGTTGCACGACAAGCCACGCACACACATATTGGCTTGCATCTTCCCATGCATGGACGTGCGCTAACTAAGAGCATCTTCAAGAGTTCTTCATTTTTTTTCTCCAAATCATGGTATTTGCCAACTCCCAAATTAGTATGGGGAGGAAAAAAAAGAACCTATCTCTAAGATTTCCCCATTCTTCACTTCCCAAAATCAAAAGTTGGTTCCATGAGAGTGTTTTTTTTTTCTCGGCAATTTTTTTTCCACGCGAAACCCTTCGCGGTCGTCCAGACGGAGACGCACTCCTCGTCGGTGTCCGTCAGCCGGCACGCAGTCGGTGTCCGTCGGCCGGCACGCAGTCGGTGTAGACGCGGAGACGTTGTCGGTATAGATGTGGAGCTATTGTTGACGGCGCAGGCATCGGTGTGCTCATCCCAGCATATACGTGCGTATGCATGCTGCATGCACTGCAGCTACGTGATTTATGACTTTATGAGCAACCTGCTCTAGCTGATGACCAGAGGCATGGCACGTTGCTTCGGCGGCCTGCGATGTGGCACGAACGTACTGGACGTGCGCCTTGACGCAGAAGCACCTGACCGCATGTTGCTTGTAGGTAGTAGTACTACGGTCTACGTATATATCTTCAGGTTCCCGTCCTGGCCGGCGGCCGCGTTCGATCACCGCTCGGCCACCGGCTTTTAGCGCGCGCCAGCAGCCACGGCAAGGCGTGGGGAATTGACCTGCCATGGATGACGTGGCCCTCAGAGTCGTGGGGCCTCCTTGCGACTCCGCTGGACGGAGATGCCTGGGTCGCCGGTGAACTCTCTCGCGGCCGCCAAAGAGGAAGCCTCGGCTTCGCTCCTCTTCTGGATACAGATCGTGCCTACGCCGATCTGCTCCAGCCGGTCAGCGCAGGAAGGAGACGGAGTCGCGGGGAAAACACCGGATGCGCGGTGACTTCTCAGCGCGTATATCTGTGCAGATTCGACGTAGATTTGGGAAACGCCAAAAGATAGGGAAGGTAGATGGGAAACTGTACGTTGGAGATGGATTTTTGTCATTTTTCCAAAAAATCAAGGATGGGAAAGAGATATGCCAAACTGTTGGAGATGCTCTGCTTGTTTGATTTGTTCTCTTTCTTATGTATCAACAGCACGCACAAATACTTGGTGTGTGGCGTGTACTGACTTAAGCTACTAGCTGGGCCTACAAAACAGTCGGCGCGGTGCGGTCTGGAGTATTTTAGAAACCCTCTGATATATAGGGACTGCATGCATATCACCACGTACATGGCCAGCGGTATCGGACGCGTGGATACTGTGTGCTCGTGAGTTAATAATGCCGGCCCACTGTTCACCTCCGGCCTTGTCGCGCCATCGACTCTGGCGTGACAAGGCTGTCGCGCTGTCCACTATGGCGCGACAAGGGTGTCGCGCCATCGACTCTAGCACGACAAGGCCAGGCTGTGGGCCTCTACAATATCCCTCTCCATAGTCGATGGCCACGAAGGAATGGCAACGAAGAGTTATAACGCAAGGTCATCATGAGTTCAAACAAACCATTGTTCATGCAAGGTCATCATGAGTTATAACGCAAGTTCGTAAGCGTCCATCGACAATATTACACACGAAGAGTTCAAACCAACAATTGTTCTTACAATCTTAGGTTGTCGTCATCGACATCATCGACAACACTTACATAAGTTTTCCATCAAGCATATACAAGCACTATTCGTGCATCTACCACAAGTACTACATGCCAAGCCATGGGCATCTGCAAAATATGTACGGAGCTTGCTCCCATTGCACAAAAGAAGCAGCACTACCCAACTAGTCGTCGTCGTCAGTATGCGTTGGGATAGTTGGGAGCGAACATGTTCCCGCCCTCGTCGTCGTCATCGTCAGGGGCATCATCATCATCATCATATTCAAACGACCATACAGTCGTCCTCGTCGTCATCGTCCTCCTCCTTTGGGGCCAGGAGATGTTCGTCGTTCGGTGGCGAATCGGGATCTACGAAAACAAAACAATGGCTCATTGCCAACAAATGTAAGAAGATGCAGGAGTCGAAACAATATCGAAATGAAGTGCTCACAAAGCTGACGACGCAAAGGGTTACGAGCCAGCTCGGCCCTCCTGTGGAAGAAGGCAATCTCCCTCCTTTCCTCAGCCTCCATAAAGTCGTAGCGCTCCTTGTTGACTCGCCAGAACATAATGAGCTCCTCCTCGTTATACCTGGCGTCGAAGTTTGCTCCGATCGCGCGACGAAGGTCATCAGGAAGCATGTTCCATGTGGACATCGATGGCATTATTACACTGTACCTCCTCCGCACATCTTCCTGCAACTCCTGCCGTTGCAAAATCTTCCTTTTCTTCTCTCGCGGCGAATGGAAATTGGGCTTGAGGCTCTCCATTAAGTCTCCACGACCGGGGAAATCCTCCCAATTGCATGACTTCCCCTTCTAAACAAACAAAGATGAATTAGCAAACAAATCGGTTGCCTATGTTGATTAAATAATTTAAGCGGTTCAGCGAACTCACAAATAGCTCATTGGGCCCTCCAAAAACATTGCCACAATAGTGTCCGTACCCGAGCTCGGATGGAACAACTCCTTGGCGTGCCTTGATGCCACACTTGCACTTAGGGTCCGGCTTCTTTAAGCATGGTGAAAGCCCATGTTTGGTTTTGGTAATGAAACCTAGTTGCTAATGCTTTCAACTAAGTGTATGTGTGAAAGGTTGGCGACACATGTGATGAAGGAGCTAGGTGGCTTGGAGATGGTGTCCACATGATCACTTGTATGACTTTGATGGATGAACATGGTGATCAAGCTCAATGGAGAGAGAGGAATAACCAAAGCTATGAAGATCAAGGCAAAGGTATACTTGATAGGCTTTTTGATTTACACTCAAGACACCAAGTGGGTGTGAATGGTTTAGGATAGATAGCCGACTATCAAGAGGGGATATCACAGCTAATCCAAAGTTTAAGTGCCACTAGGTCCATCTTGATGAGCATATGCATTAGGATCTAGTGTACTAACATCTAACCCTTGCAAATTGCTTTGAAAATGCTAACACATGTGCACAATGGAGAGACACTTTGTGTGTAGCATGTTGGAAGCAAGGGTGATGAGAAAGGAGGTGGTTTTCTCTGTGTTTGCAGCATTAGACGCTACACCGGACGCTGAGTCCGTACGTCTGGTGCTGTGACAGAGGGTGGCCGCTCAGGGTTTAGCAGCAGACGCTGCACCAGATGCTGATTTGGTGCGTCTGGTGACTGGTCCGAAGCTGCCAAATTCTTTAGCTAGCATCGGACGCTGACATGGTGAAGCACCAGACAGTGCGGTGCTACTGTTCATGCATCTGGTGGCTCTGACGTGACACAGGCTTGAGCGATATCGAGCATCGGACGCTGGCTGCGTCTGGTGGCTTGGCATCGGATGCGTCTGGTGCCCAGTTATCGGCTCTGGAACCTTACTGGAGTGCATCAGACGCTGGGGCTCGTGCGTCTGGTGTGAGTGCCTGTGCGTCTGGTGCAAACTTAAGTATCCGTTGTGACTGCGCCGACTGTTGAGATCTGACGGCGCATATTTGAAGGGAGCGACACGTGGACGGCGATGGTGCGTCGGACGCTGACCACCAGACGCTGTGTGCCTGGTGCCTGCGTCCGGTGCTCGCGCAGACAGTGAGGGAAAGGGGGCCAACGGCTCTTTCACCAAGGGCTCCCTATTTATGTGTGTTGGCCGGCTCTATTGAGTTTCTCTTGGAACTTTGATCATCTTGACAAACTCTAGAGCTGTGAGCATACTCCCCTCCACTCATCTCCTTGCTTGATTGCCTAATCTAAGTGAGTTTGAGTGAGATTCAAGTGCATTTGCTTGAGAGTTGCATCTAGTGGCACTTGTTCTTCAGGTTTGCTGCGGATTTCTTGTTACTCTTGGGTATTTCTTGATACCCTAGACGGCTTGGAGCAGCGGTGGTATTGAGCTCGAAATTGGAGATTGTTCGAGGCCACACCCGGTGGATTGTAAGGGGTTCTTGAGCCTTCCCCGTGGGAGATCACGAATTGGCTACTCTAGTGGAGCTCGTGGCTTGGAGGATCCCCATCTTGTGTTGGTTGTGCGGCACCCGGCTGCGGGTTTGGCATTGACGCCAATTAGCTCGTAAACCTCCAAGTGGGTGCATCGCCACAACGAGGACTAGCTTGCCGGGAAGCAAGTGAATCTCGGTAAAAAATCTTATGTCATCTCTTTGCCGAGGAATTATATTGTGATAGTGATATTGTGATTGTTTTATACTCATCTCTCTACCCTCCAACGTTGGTATAAGAATCTATCTCTAGATCCTTTACATTCTTGTAATAGTCATATATCTTGAGTTTGCTAGTTTGTTCATTAGGAGTAATTTAGACTTAGTGACATAGACTTTTTGGTGTGTTATAGAGATCATAGCCTACACTTGATTAGAATTGGTTAGGAGGCTTGCATAGTCTTTGTAGAGCTAGTGCTAGTCTTGCTACGCCATCTTATATACTAATTACCTTGTTCTAGTGTTTTGCAAGAAATTTTTATAGGCTATTCAAACCCCCCCCCCCTCTAGCCATTTAGGACCTTTCACATGGCCACGACTTAATGCCTGCTGCAAACTCTTCAACTTCAAACTTAGAAGGCCAGTGCGATTTGGGTCCATAGTTGTACTCCTCGAAGTCGCAAGCAAGCTGGGAAACCTCTCTGAAAATGATGATGTTGCAAATGAGATGCTATAATGTCCAAGGGTCATAAGCAAACAACATGATACTCCTATCAAACATTTCATCGCCATCGATCCACTGGTAGAAGTTGCATCTGCCTAAAGACCAATCAAATGTTGATTCTCGACGCCTAAGTTGACAATAGTAGAAAGCACGTCCAGCTGACTTCGGATGCCCTGACTGCTTCACAAAGGCCGGTAACCCACAATGACACAATGGTGTCGGTTTAGCTAGTGGGAATGGACCTTTGCCACCATGGTCCTTCGGATGGTGCAGGGTGCAGGTACCGATTCTCATTGCCAACCTCCGTTGAACCTATTACAAAGTCAAAAAACTAAATTTATCAAATACTATTATTACTAGGTCTATCAACAATTTTCAGGTTGCCTACAACAAGTCAACAGTACGTACAACCAACAACATGCTTCTACTACTTAATCATGGAAAAGCCTAGAACACTACCATTTTCCATCCATTTCCCTTTTCGCTATGATATGAACCAAATGATATGCAACCCTACAAAATTACACTTCAAACCATCTGTATACATACAAATCCGGAGCCATCCATTAATCTAATATATACAAATTCACTTGAAATCACAAACTTAAGGGAAATTATACTAACCACACAACCCTAGAAAAACTACCATTTTCCAACAATTTTCCCCAAACCCTAGAACACCACCATCCACAAACAACCCAACCACTACATCACTCTAAAATGTAACCATGAAATCCTAATCATTAGAGTGCTTACACCAACAAAACTTCATTTACCAAAACAAAACACTATTTGGCAAACACAACTCCAAATCAAAGCACCCTACAAACAATGAACAACACTCTTCCCAAAAAAGCAAAAGATAAGGGAGGTATATCTCATGCACTAGAGGGATGGAACCTAAAATCCAAAGCAATCCTGGATCAAAGAGAGGTATAGAATGGGGAGGAAGAGAAGAGAAAGAAATGGGAGAAGAAAGAGAGCTCGAGCCGCTGAAAAAAGTGAGGCAGAGAGAAAGGAGAGGGAGAGAAGGGGCCTGGCGTCGGCCTTTTATGGGACACGTTGCGCCAGCCGCTCCGGTGCGACAAGCCTGTCGCGCCAATGCATGTGGCGCGACAGGCCAGGCCCCACCGTGTGCGCCACGCTAGCTCCAGTCAAACGTCGACCCCACAGTGGAGCCCCTGCCGCGCCAGCGCATGTGGCGCGACTGTCGCGCCACCCGCCCTGGCACGACCAAAGAGGCTATGGCGTGCAAAAAAAAATTCGGGGGGGGGGGGGGTTATTTTTAAATTTTTGATTAAAAAGGATTAAAAATAAAAAATCCAATCCTTCACTTGTTTCAGTACTTCAGTACTACAATCCAGTATCATTCGGTATTTGACAGTATTCACTCCCCGCTGGCATCTCACTCTCCTACTCTCCTCTCCCTGCTGCAAAATGGATGAAAAGAGTCATTGTGTCCATAAGCATCGCAAAATGGATGAAAAGAGTCATGTATGGGATGAGAGAACGGTTGATCCAGTGCTTCTCTGTAGAAGATTTGTAGAATCTGATGCCCAGAGCATAGAAGGGGAAGTCACAGGTGTGAAGGTTGTAGCCTTGTAATTACTATCTTTGTAAATGTATCTTTTGAACATTAGGTAGGCATCTAAATCTAGCATATTGTCTTTTAGAGCCATTGCTGTAATTTGACTAATCCATTGCGGCATTTCTTCACAACTCCTTTACTACTGGCGCCTGAAAACTCAATTCCGTCCAGCAGACCATGTTCCATGGAACTTTGAATAAGAAAACAAGAAGGTTGACACTTCTTTGCAACAGACCTGAATGAACGAAAGCATTTGATCAATAACAGAATTTGTGGGATCTAAGTTGCTGAGTCTGACTGCACGTCTGTAAAAGTAAAGGAACTGAATGCTTCAGGTTCTATATTTGTATACTAATTAACTAAGTAGCAGCCACAAAAGCCCCAATTTACACTTCATTACCGCTTTTGTCTAGTGAAAGGGAAAGGAAAAATCCTTTCCTAATTTCAACAACAGAAACTCATAAAACATCCATCAAAAGTCTTATATAGAAATAAAAATCTTCCTCCGAGAGTAATTAAGATTTAGGCAAGTAAAGTCCTAAGAGAAGAACAAACTAGCAGGTGCACCCACAAACGACCATCTTTTCAGCTGATAATGGCTAGCAGATGCTACTGCACATGTAACTATCAGAGCACATAACAATACTAATTGTATAACTCATGAGATAAATACAACTCTCTCAACTGGAACCATCTCTTATTTCTGCATTAGGTTCAATAAATGGAAGAACATCAAGGGAAGGAGTGGACCGACTCAGACTGAAATGGTGTAGGGACAAACAAATCGGTACAGCAGTTTCAAGAATACAGTTATTTTCGTAATGTCAGTTCAATTTCCAAGCAAGAGAAAATTTCGGAGATTATCCAGTAAGAGAACAGAAAGTAAAGACACATTTGCATAGAGAACACCATAGTAAGCATTCAAATTTGGGGGTATCAAACCACAAAAAGTGTACTTAACTATATTTTTCAGTAACTCACAATATAGGTCCCAAACATGCTGTTAAGCTTCACCCTTTCCCTATTTTGATGTCAACTTTGGGGTTCTCCACTCTGAGGAAGGATTGAATTGGACAACAAGTGTGTCATCAGTATATGGATTCCACAAGTACTTAATATGTTTGTTTTGGGAGATCCACTTCCTGCAAAGGGGAGAAAGGAAGAAATTTGACGATGTTACAACTGCATAGGGAAGTCACAGGTGTGTGAAGGTTGTAGCCGTGTAATTATCTTTGCAAATGTATCTTTTGAATATTATTAGGTAGGCATCCAAATCTAGCCTATTGTCTAATAGAGGCCATTGCTGTAACTGTAATTTGACTAATACATTGTGGCATTTCTTCACAACCCCTTTACTACTGGTGCCTGAAAACTCGATTCCATCCAGTATACCATGTTCCTTGTATAACTTTGAATAAGAAAACAAGGTTGATACTTCTTTGCAACAGACCTGAATGAACGAACACCATATTCGTGCTTCTCCTCAATGGATGGACTCGAAATTATGCAGCGCGAGGCCATGTTCCCTGAGCTCCGAGACACGTATCGCTGCCTGCACTGGTGACGGAGGCCGACCATCTCGGCCAAGAGAGCGCGATCCCGTTGGGGAGCCCGAGCGGCCTGAGCTTACGCCGCTCCTTGTGCGCGGCAGCGAGCGCGCCGACGAGGGCCGGTATGCGGCGCGGCAGCGAGTCCGGCTGGAGCAGGAAGCAGGCGTGGATGTCGTGGGTGCAGTGGAGGTCCTCCGGCAGCGGCACGTCGCTGGGCAAAGGGAAGGAGTAGTAGGTCGCCGCGCCGCAGACGAGGATACCGGGGAGGGGGCGGAGGAGGGGAAGGTGGTGGACGGTGGACGGAGGGGATGCCGCCGCCGCCGCCGGAGAGGAGGTACCGCATCGTGCTGCGTGCCGTTGGGCGCGGCGGGTGAGTTGTTGGGCTCATGGCCCATACGACCCCCGTGGCCCACTGGATTCCGGCCCACAAGGTAGAAAAGGATTTTCGGCTTGCCGGACCGCTGCTTGTGCGTTTGTTTGGTTTGGTTAACACCGTACGGCGGAGCAAGAGAAAAACGGCCCAGTTTAAACACTCAGCAGCCAACGCTGTGGACGTGCAAACGCACAGTCCAGTTGGCTTTGGACTTTGCCCTAGAAATGAAATCGAAGTTGTGGTCAGAATTGAATTACAAAATTCATGATTCATGAAGAATATATATATTGTAAAATTCTGGCCAACTTCATCATACTAGGGCAACCCCTTTTTTGAATTTTGGAAAAAAGTAATTCAATGTAATTTCACAATATATATTTCCACTTTAGTTATGTTACAGTGATCATCTTCTTTTACTTCGGCATTCATGCAAGCAGTGAGCTTTTCTTTTCATCCGACATTTGTTATCCATCTTTAGGATTGGACATAAAACCCCCCTAGAAGCAATTAATTAACGCATGGGCTCCTACCCTTTTGCACGCCACCCCTCCCCTCTTGTTCTTGAAACGACCCCGATTTTCCACAAAGGAAAAATCCACGGATTCGAGTTATAATGTGATAGTCCCAAGAGATCACTCCATCACATTATCATATATCAGTTGATATTACAGTCATACTTCGAGAGATTACAAGTTACAAGGTATTACAACACTTGACATCACACCTAATACATGGTTAATCTAGCGGAAACGTATACAAGATGTCTTCAAGGTGAAGGCTCCTCCTTCACGGGTATCATCAGAGTTGGCGTAGGATGTCAGCGGGCGTAGACTTCACCTCCTGAACCAAACTCGAGCGTAGGAACGAGACCACCTAATCCTTCCAACCTTTACCTCACTGTAGGCCAGGAAATCTGCACACCGCCAGATGTGTGCAGGCCATGGTCAGCACCGATGAGCTTTAGTGGAAAAGAGAAAATAAAGGGATCTGGCGATCCTACTATTTGGCTGTGGTTTTCCTATGCAGGTATCATCAATATTATAATAATAGTTCATCACGTTTTAATCCATCTCATCCACACACGTTTTCCCATCCCAATCACACACATCTCACCACACCTCGCTCACAAGTCGGCAGGCTCAACTCCCTCTCGAGCCTGTCTCAACGGCCCACGGTCGGAAGGTAATAACACCCAGTGGAAGATAGAAGACTCATCTCACTAGTCCGGTGCAGCAGAACACGGGAAAGGTCCATAGCCGACAAGTCGGCATATGTATCGATCGATCAACCAAACACTCTGTAGAGGTTTCACTATTCCACCAGATAGCCATCCTCGGTGCTCTAGATCACCTAGGCAGATGACGACCGCCACAAGCCTAGAATGATACCATCCTGCCTCTCGGCCCCGGCCGCCGAGAATGTGAGACATAGTACTAGGCCAAGGGGGCTACTATGTTGTCTCGAGAGGGTGTGGGTGCCTCGCCTGTACCTCCCTACACTATCCGCTTACAACCTAGCAGTAATGGTACCATTCTACCATGAGTTAGGCCGTCTCCCCCCATTAGAGAGCGAGTGGAAAGCAAAGGATTCCTATGGTCCGGTTTACCAGCCCATCAGTTCCTAGGTTTGACCAGACAGGACATCTTCTCATGGGGATAACCAACACCCCGTGCCTCGACGGCACCTCCTTCCCGGGGTTTCGCTCCACAAAGGCTCTTCGCCCCGGGACCCCTTCAAACAACTTGTACCCGCCACAGGTATCTCTCATGGGGATGCCCAGGCCGCATTCCCCGGCAAGACTTGTCCCAAGACTCGTCGTGCATTCCTGTCCGGTCGACTCAACCCTCACCACACACCCAAGACACACACAACACTCTCCCCGGTTATCATCACATTTTACCATATTATCGGTACCAAGTGCCATAGCCACTCACAAACAGTCCTCCACCATGCATCACATCACAGATATAATGCGTAGTAGAAGTAAGCAGTAAGTAGCATGAGGCAAGTGGGTCTAGCCTATCAGCGGGTGTGCAGGGGTAAGGGTTGCAACAAGGTAATGGCTTTCAAGCAATTCTACCATGCAACCTATCATAGTTCATTTGTATAAAGTAAAGCGCTAGCAATTCTACTTTGCAATGCCTAATAGGATTCTATATGAGAAAGGTGCTGCCATGACACCTGCGATGTCGAGGTAGTAGTGGTACAAATCTTCGTTAGTTGGTGTAGTCGATCAGCAAGGTCTCCTCCTCCTAGGGTCCTGTCGTCGATCACGTTCTCCTTCTCCATCGGGTTCTGATCCAACATTGTCCTCGAGGCAATTACCTCCAAAACACACTCAAGGCAAGAGAACAAGCAATATTCCAAAAAGGCGACAAGACCTAGAAGGGACACAAAGAGGAAATGACTTGGCCCTCTCGGTTGATGTCCGATCCCTGGGCCAAAGAAATAGGAGTGGTTGTTCACTAAGCATGAGCTTAAGTCAAGGCCTAGCCTGTACTTCCCGAGCCAACTGTGGTCGACCTGTACGGCTTCAAGATAAATAGCCAAGACCTCAGCTCATCCTAAGCAAACACCACGGCTCGCGGTCTTTCGATCCGGGTGTCATAGAGATTGACGTGAATCGAAAGGAGCGGCTATACAATTCTGATCTCTCTCTATCCGTATGCCATTGTTATTGACGAGGACCAAGAAAGGGTGGAGCAAGAGAGAAAGGCATGGCAAAGGTCTACTCCTTCCAATACACACGTCATGGCATAGGACGGGGCATCAAAAAGGAGCGGCACACAAAAGGACACGAGTGCCTAATCCACTTGTAGGGTACCAAGACCTAGGTGCACTAAATGCACTAAGACACCCTAGGGTTCTTAGCGGTGCGGTTGTCACCGCAAGAACCCACAGAAATGCTACGGTCCAATTGGGTACAAACATACAAGGGCTTAAGCACTCGTAGGGCACCACGACCGTGCAACTAAATGACACAAGGCTATTCCCTCGGTTCGCAGCGATGTGGTTGTCACCGCTTAGATCCGATGGAACGCTATGGTCCAGGTGGCGCAATCATACGAGGTGGCTAGGATAAACACGAGAGAAAAAGAGGTAGAGCCCAATGGTCATGGCGAGGGGACTCGCGACCATGAGCTTCACCTACATGAGTTGGCATCCGTCATCTTCAACCATTGTATCCTGATTCGCCTACTAGGTCAGGCCATAAGGGCTCATTGTGTGCGGGTGATATCCATACCAATGTTCAGTCCACAATGGCCAAGTCCTAGGGTCGAATCGGGTTACTAATAATTGTAGTACGTTGGAGTCAACTAAAAGCGAGGGAGCGAGTTATGCTCGCCATTACGGCCACGGTGGGGTGAACCCACGACCGAAATGGTCGAACGAGATACAATCCCTCGACCAGCGCGAAGGCACGGTCCTCAGGCAAACAACACTAATACATAAAGAACCAACTCAACGCAAGAACCAAACCGACACAACCGCAACGGTGGAGTAGCATGCTTCCATAGCGACGAGGGAGTTAAATAGACCTACAAAAGGGCATGGTGCAGACGTTTATAGATAGATCAAGATCATGTGTGATAAGTGTACGAACATCGTATAAGGAGCAGGAGGGGGCTTTCGTCGGTGTCGGGAATGGCGTTCGACTAAGATTCGACTTCGCGGCAAAGATGTGGAGGGCCAAGGGCTATTGTAACTTGTCCTGGAGGGTTGTGGCTTCTTCTGGCTAGCTAAGGCCAGCTACGGCCTGTCGTGGCTAGCTGTGGCTTGCTACGGCTCGCTGTGGCTGGCTGCGGCTGGCTACAAGTGGCTATGGTTGGCCAAAGGCTGGCTACGCTTGGCCAGGCGTGGCGACGACTAGCTAGGAGGTAGCTACTGCTGTCGGAGATAGCAAGGGTTAGTGAAGAAAGCGTCCGGCAAGACGGTGGGACCTTCCTACAGGTCTAAAGGAGAGGCAGGTCTCGGTCTCATATTGTGCGGCGTAAAATGGGCAGGCAAGAACATGTCCATGGCGTAGAGCTTGATTTTAGAAAAATGTGGGAACTAGTTTCACATTTTTCTGAGGTCGTATGAATTTTCTATGAATTTCCGAAGTTAAATCCATTTTCTGAAAAAGAAAAAGGAAGGGGTGAACCAGGGCTTGACACGTGGCAGCGCAGGGTTGGTCCAGCGGTAACAGTGGCTGACAGGTGGGCCCTTAGCACTTGTCACTGATAGGTGGGCCCAGTCAACGGTCAATGTTGACCGGTCAACGGGGCAACGGGGTTGGGCCCAGTATGGGCTTAGATGGGCCGGATATGGGCCGGGTTGGGCTGGCCTGGGCCCGGACATGTGTCATGCAGGGAGGCCATCCACGTGCTCTATTGGGCTCATAGTGGGCCTTAGCCCATGGGGCTGGTTGCTTGGCTGGCCCATGGTGGACGGCACGCTGCGGGTCTATAGACCGCTCTCCCGGACTATGGTAGACCACGTTCATCTCCTCCTCCATCGTTACGGTTCATGATGAACCGGGTTCGCGGACTGGTGGTCATTTGTGTTCAGGGTCCATGGGGGTCGGCTCATGGTGGTCGCATGCCTGTGGTCCATGGACCACAGACGCGGCGCGCAATGGACTGCGTCCACCTCTCCTCCTTCACTCTATGGTTCACGTGGATCCGGTGCATGCTGCTACTTCTTCTCCTCTCCTCTCTCTGTTTTTCCCCAGCGGCGCACTCACCGGCGGTGAGCTCGCGCACGTGCGCGACGCAATGGCATGGCATGGCGGTGGGTGGCTTCATGGTCTTTTGGGGCACGGCGAGGGCATCCATGGGCTCAAGGCGGGGCTTCGGGTCCCCATGTGGCCGGTAGGGACACCACGGCATCCACGATGGCACGGTGACGACGACAAGGCATGCAGGAGCGCCACGAGGCGCCGGCGGGGCCACGGGGAGATGTAAAGGCTTCCCCGAGCTCGAACGGAGGCGGTTAGGGCGACCGAAGGGGGCCACGGGGCTCGACCATGGCCGGCCATGGCGACAGTGGCGCTGCGCCGGTGGGGGGCGGTGGCGTGATGGCTTAGGCTCATCTCAGAGCCATGGTTGGCTCTTGTCGTTCGATTAAGGCCAAGGCAGGGCTAGGGTTACCTCTACTGGAGCTAAACGACCGAAATGGGACGGCGCCGTGGGTAGCTCCGACGACGACGACCGCGTGTAGGCCCGGTGCGGTGGCGCTAGCTTTCCTGAGAAGGGAGGGCTCGGTAAGGCGAGGCTTGGCCGTGTTAGTGTGTGCGCGTGTGTGGAGGTCGTCCGGGAGCGGTAAGGCTCTGCCTTGCATCCTCCTTGGTGTGGAGGACGCGACGGCAGCGGTCATGGTGGAACGCAAGGGGTAAACCGGGGGCGCTCACCGTCGGTGTCGAAGGCGAAAGGATGGCGATGCAGTGGCGAGGTGTTGCCGTGGTGAGGCGACGTCGTGCCGTGCCGAGCAACAGCGCCGATGTTGCCGATCAGTGCGACGTCCCGACTCCGGCGGCGGCGAGGTTGACACGGCTCCGCTGATCGCGATGCGATGGCGTGGCTCGAAGAAGATGGGCGGCGCGCGGGGTCGACAACGGCACGGCCGTGGCCGTGTGCTGCCGCTGCCCCGAGGCGATGCCGTGGCTGGCACCGGCTCGGCCTCATGGTGTCGTGGTCATGGCGCTTCTAGGAAGAAGCATAGAGGTGGAGGGGGCTCTGTGGCAGTGGACAGGAGGGGGATGCTGAGGGCAAGCGGCTGGTTGTGGCTTTATAGCACGGTGCTAGGGTTCGTGAGCGGTTTTGGGCGTCCGTGGTCGCCTGATGCGACGGCCAGAGCACGTGGCGTCCATCCGCCGCTTGGGGCAGGTGCTCGGCTGCTTCGGCTGTAGGGAAGTGGGCTCCAGGGCGGTCATGGCTCTGTCGCGCTTGCTCGCCCATGATTCACGGCGTGGGCAGCGGCTTGGTGGGGTCCAGGCTAGGCGCTGGATGCCTTGGCGACTCCAATTTGGAGCGGCGGCCGATAAAAAGTGGAGGCGGGTGGCGTCAGTGGGCATGGGCCACGGCGATGACGTCACGCGCGGCGCGGCGCGGCGCGACCTGGGGCAGGGCGTGGTGCCGCGAATCGCCTGCGTGGCCGCATCCGGGCGCGCGTGGGGGTTGGTGGTCAGGTCCGGACGGCTAGGATGCGGGGCGTGGCCTGGGATTCCTTCTCGCGGCGCGCGGTGCTCTGCTTTTGCCAGAACAGAGGAGGCGAGGGGGACTAGGGGAAAGGGATGACCGGTGGGGGCTCCTTGTCAGCGGGCGCGGTGAAGCGGAGGCGGCCTGGTGCATCGCGGCATGGAGCGGGCCGCCTGCTCTGGTTGGGCCACGCGCGCTCATGGGCTGGTGGGTGCCAGAGGCCGAGCTGGGCCTAGCTACTGCGCTCCTGGGCCAAGAGTGGGAGAGGCGAGCTAGGCCGTGGCTTCGCTGCGCTCTCGCGTAGGCCAGGCGGGGAGGAGAGCTGGGCCGTGCGCGCGCGTGGGCCGGAGGGGAGGAGCTGGGCTGGCTGGCGCCTTGGGTTGGTCAGGCAGTTCTGGGCCAAAATGGCCTTTGCCATTTTCTTCCATTTCTTTTATCCTTTTCTAATTCTATTTCGTTTTCTATACTCCTACAAGCCATGGGCTCCTATATATTGGTATACATGCATTGCCAACATGTACACCTCCTAGTGGGGTCTTCTAGGGGTTCAGGGTTAAGTCCAAGGTAACAACAATGTCGGGTTATGGTTATTTAATGCGAAGGATTCGAGAGAGGGGTTTCATAATAGAGAGATAAAGGGGAAAAGGTAAAGGGTATTCTCCTCTTTATGATTTGATGAAATTGGATCAAGAGTCTGACGGAGACACAAAGAGGAATTGAGACAAACTCAATATGATAGAGAAAAGGTGCTATAGATTTGTGCACTTCGACACAAAACCCTAAGCGCATCCAAGAAACTCTGGCAAGCTCCTACAAGCAATACTACATGTATGCAACAATTTATTTATAAATTATCTCTAGTTTGACCTAGCGACTACAAGCTTCACACATTGCAAGAAAAATTTTAAAAAGTTCGTATTTTTGGCTTCTCCAAAAACCCGGTTTGACCACTTTGTCGTTTCTTGTTCCTTTCACCGCACTAACCTCTCTAAAAGAAATCAATCAAGTTCAATCCCTCTTGGCTTGATGCAAGGTGTAACCTGGATGGACGGTAATTAAGTCTTATTTTAATCTATGGAATTAATTATGGCTTGGTCACAGAAAAGCTTCCCAACAATCAACGCAACAAGGAGTGACATTTCCACTTAAATGACCGGTGACTTGTCCTAAAAATATGCTAGGATTCCATATACTAGGAACACAAATATTATCTGGCATTCATATTTGCGTGTATTTTTTTTCTTCTTTTTGCATATTGGAAACAAACAGCCCTTGACAACTCGAATTCCTACATTTAATTTTATTAGGAAAAATATATTGCCAATAACCCTACCCTTTTTACTTTAAGCAAGGACAAGTTAAATTTATATTACAAATTCTTGTTTAAGACTTTTAACCACTAGTCAACCTTCGACCAACCTCATTCACGTGAGGGGTATGTCCATCTTTTGATTGTTATCACTCTGAGAGAATTATCTCTATGGCCTAGAAAAAATGCTGTTTAGATATATGGCCTCCTTTTTTTTTTAACTTGGCTCTATGGCTTCAAAACAAAATTTGTTTGTGTTCATAGCCTTCCTTCTACTCGGTTAGGGTTGTCTGTTAGTTTCTCCACTGTTGGTCTCGTGAAAAGACAAACTTGCCCTTCAGCATCTGCTTCACCCGCCGTACACCCAGCCCCGACCCGAGCGGTTCCGTCTCGATATCGATAGAAAAAAAAAAACTCGCACCCACCCAGCCCGATGGCGATGGCGCCGCCGCCCCCGCCCCTGCCGGCGAGCAGGTGCCGCGGCCGGCCTCCCCGCCTGCAGATCCGGCGCCGCCGCCGGGTTCTCCCGCCCCGGGACCGCGCGATCCGGCGCCGCCTGGCCCCCATCCCGTCCCTCCTCGCCGACCCGGAGGCGCTGCCGCTCTCCTCGTGCAGCGCGCGCGGCCAGGGCCGGTCCGGCGCGGCCGGCTCCCCCAGCGGCCCGGCGCGGCGCGGCCATCCCTCCAGGACGGAGCCTGCCGGCCAACCCTCCAGGGTGGAGCCCGGCGCCCACAGCAAGCAGGTCAGCTGCCCTTCATCCAGCGAGCAGCCAGGCGTGAGCAGCCAGGCGCGGCCCCTCCAGCGTCGAGCCCCTCCATGGCGCCGTCGTGCCCAGCACCGGCGGCCATCTCCACCCCAACCTCCCTGGCGCCTCCACTTTCGCCGCACCACACCAGCTCGCCGAGCGGCCTGCAGCACACGATCTGCACTCCTTCCCTTCCAGAGCGCACCCACAGCAGCGCCACAGCGCGTGATGCAAGCAGCGACCGGCCGTGCCCTGTGCAGCTCTTGTTAGCTTGATGACATCATTCCAACGTCATTCGCAATTAATGGCCGTTTTCCTTTATAAAAACAAATCCTCAAATACATATCAAATACACATTTATTGTGGACACGGTCCATTGTGGACTGATCTCACAGCACTACCCGGTACATGGACCGTAGACCGAGTGCGCAGCATAGTGCACCCATACTTGCAATGCATTTGTGAAACTGAAACTATGGTTTAATTGCAATGCATTTGTGAAATTTTAATGCGTTGGATAAGATCATTTTATTGCAATATATATATATATATATATATATATATATATATATATATATATATATATGTCTACTTGATTGCATATGGTTATGTTTTAAATTTATTTACTTACTATTATTCCAAATATACAACCAACAAAACTCTGTATTTTTATAATTTTTTTCTTCAAGGGGAAAATTGTCTTTTTACCCCTCACTTAACACCGTTAACCCTCCAAAACGAACGGAAGGCCACGGAGCCGACCAAAATTGATTCCAAGGCTATAGAGCCAAGTTCGAAAAAAAAAGGTCATGTACCTAAACGGCATTTTTTCCTGGGCCATAGAGATAATTCTCTCTATCACTTTTTGTTATCATGTATTCCTCCGTTCTAAATTATAGATTGTTTTGTCTTTTCTAAATATATTTATTTTATTATATAAAAAACGAAATGGCCTATAATTTAAGATAGCGGGGTAAGATTGAGCAAGTCTGGTTCGAGAAAAAAGAATACAGTAAATTGGTAGCACTGGGTAAATTCCCCATGAGTTACTGTTTGCATTTGCAAGTAATTAGAAACATGGACATTAAAGTGGTTGATGGGGAGTGGAATAACTGCATCGTGAGTTCATTTGAGATTTGAGATTTCATAGTAGTTGGACATGTAAATGCAAGATAATGCAAGTAATTTGTTTCATCTCAGTATGGTTGCCATGTATCTTCAGCAGAGTATTACAACAGATACCAAACCTAAGTCTACATATAGGGAAGACATAAGTAGGAGAAAATAATAAGAGCAGTTTATTTTCACTCTAACATGGACCTTAAAGAGGGCCCCTACTCCACTTTTTGGAGGCAGAGTAAAAAAAATAATTCAACAGGTCTTAACTCAAACTCCCACTTTATGGAAGCCTCCAATTCCCCCCCTTTGGCCAAGAAGCAGGTTTTTTTTCACTCTTTCATCTATTCTTCAGTCCTGTCTTGAATAGAAGCTCTGTAACTGATTTGGGCTCCATTTATTGACTACTGCAATTGGCAAGTATGGAGCTAAAACCCTCTACCAGAGCGACAACAAAATTCGGAGAAACTACAAATGGTTTTCTAGCAATCTAGCTTCAGCAAATGGCGACAACCAGGAACACTTGCGGAGAGAGAAATTACTGTTGTCCCCTTGCAAGATTCTTTTCCAGGAATGACTGTACACGCCACACGGACACGGCCCGGTCGGAGACGCTCGCCACTTTTCCACACGGCGTATCGCCATGAAAGCACCACCGTTTTGTGCACCGAAAGTGTTTGGAGTTGCCAAGAAAAACACTCCCGCAGCACTGTAGCAGACTAGCAGGGCAAGCTCCAGACGCGGATAGCCGCTGTTGATGCTGACCACGAGCCGCCAGCTCCGGCGGCGCCGGTCGCTAGTGTCATTTCGCTCAGTCTGACGAAAGGGATATTACTTGAGCGAATATATGCCGACCACAAGTGGCAGAGGCCATGGAAACTCCGAAAATGAAAGTTTCCTCCCACTACTAGGAAACAGAATTGCTTTCATTACATACGATCTGGACAAAAGAACATGTAAATGCAGCGAAAGATCCGAGATAGTTACATCTTACATGAACAAAGAAACAACATAGCACTTACACTGGGATCCGGATATCCCAAGAAATTGCAGGAGTAAACAACAGAGTCAATAGCGAGGTCAAGGCAAAGTCACGGACGCCACTGGTAGTACCAGTCCGTCACCGTCCTCAGCTCAGCTACTATTTTCTGGGAATGTACCACCACGCCGCGACACGATCCCGACGCGGTCACGGGCCCTCGCTCCACGCGGCGGAGCTCATTCTTAAAATCACCGCCGCTTTCCACTAACGTACTCGTCGTCGGAGCTCTACTTTCCAAGCAAGAAAGCATGCCGCAGTCCCCAAGCTCCAGACGCGGAGAGACGGAGCTCGTTGACGTTGACCCCAACCGGCCACCTGCTCCGGCGCCGGCCGCTCCTCCGCCGCCGCTGCCCGGAATGGTCACCACGGCGAGGGAGGCGGACGCTTACTTCCTCTGGGAGCTGCGCAAGTACGTGCTGCTGCAGGCCATGCTGGCGGCCAGCGTCACCTACTCGGCGGGCCTGAGTCCGCCGGGCGGAGTCTGGCCCGACAACGACAACGCCGGTGCACGCCTCGCCGGCGACCCGGTGCTCCAGGTCACTTATGCCCGCCGCTACGGGATCTTCTTCTACTTCAACGCCACCGCCTTCGTCGCCTCCATCGTCACCATCAACCTCCTCCTCATGCAATCCCTCAGCCGCCACCGCGGGTGGCTCCGCGCGCTCCAGGCCGCCATGATACTCAACCAGCTTGGCCTCATGGGCGCCTACGCCGCGGGCAGCTGCAGGGAGCTGGCCATGTCCGCGTACGTCGTCGCCCTCGTGGCCCTGGTCTCCTCCTATGTCTGTGCCCACGTCCTGCTCTTCGTGCTGTGCGCCCTGAGGAGGCGCGGCGCCGGCGCAGACGACACCATGCCAGACGAAGAGCGTGGGACCGTGGAGCGCTCACGCAAGTACCTCCTCATCTTCGCGACCCTTGTGGCGACTGTGACGTACCAGGCCGGGCTGAGCACGCCAGGCGGGTTCCTGTCGGACAGCCAGGACGGCGACCACCTCGCCGGGGACCCCATGCTCCGCGGTCACCACCCGGACCGCTTCATGGGGTTCTTCTACTTCAACACCACGGCGTTCGTGGCGTCTCTGGTGGTCATCATGCTGCTCATGAGCCGGACCGTGACCCGTCACGGGTTCCGCTCGTGCGCCCTCTGGGTGTGCACGGGTGCAGCCTTGATCGGCCTCACCGGTGCGTTCGCCGTGGGGAGCAGCAGAAGCGTCAAGACATCCATCTATGTCGTTGCCCTGGTGGTTGCTGTTCTGTCGTACATCGGCCTTCAGGTTCTGGTGTTCTTCTGCGAGCCTGTGAAGAACTGGGTTGACAGTGTCCAAGGCACGCTGCAAAGGTATCTGAGACTGGACCAGATCGAGCCACAGGATCCCCGGGTTCGTGCAGTGCATGATCCACATGAAACCGCCGAGGCCGACCAGCTTCTCCAGAAATCCCGCATGTACCTGCTTCTGCTAGGAATCCTTGCGGCGAGCGTCACATACCAAGCAGGGCTGAACCCACCGGGTGGCTTCTGGCAAGCAAAGGCTGCTGATGGTGTGCATCACTATCTAGCCGGTGATCCAGTTCTTCACATCACATATCCACGGAGATATCTGGTTTTCTTCTACTGCAATGCCACAGCCTTTGTCGCGTCATTGGTTATACTTATCCTCCTCCTCAGCAACATATTCAGCACCCAAGGAATCAAGTACTGTGCATTGCAGGTCTCCATGATCATGGACCTTCTTGGGCTGATTGGTGCCTATGCTGCTGGAAGTTGCAGGCAAGTGTCCAAATCCGTGTATGTCTCCGTGCTTGTCATTCCAGTGTTCCTGTATGTTGGCATCCATGTCATGGTGTTCATGTTAGAAGTCTTCCCAAATATTGCCAAATGGAGGAAAATTGTGAGGGACAGGCTGGAGGAATCTGTGCCCAGATGGCTCAAGAAGTTGTTTGAGCTGCCGCCAGAGGATGATGAGAACATGAAGTGGAAACTGGAGAAGAGGCGCAAGCTTCTGCTGCTCCTTGCCATTCTTGCAGCAAGCCTAACCTACCAGGCAGGCTTGAGTCCACCTGGCGGCTTCTGGCAAGAGAATAAGACAGGCCATGTCGTCGGCAACCCAGTGCTCAATGACAACTACCGACGTCGTTACATGGCTTTCTTTTACTGCAATGCAACTGCCTTTGTCTCATCTCTAGCCATCATCATGCTGTTGGTGAACAGAAAGCTTTCGTCGAGAGGAATACAGTCGCACGCGCTCAGCGTGTGCGTAGTCCTTGACCTGGTTGGGCTCATGGGTGCATTCGCTGCTGGGAGCTCAAGGAAGGTATCCACATCCATATATGTCCTCGTCCTGGTCTTTGCAGTTCTAGTCTACATCACGCTCCAAGTTGTTCTGGTTGTGTCCGAGTCGGTTGAGGGTCTCTTGCAGAGACTCCTGTCCTTCTTTGACATAACAGAGGGAGAAGCTGGTTTCATATTGCCGCATACAGCAGTCAACAATGGAGGGCCACGAGATCTCTGGCATGAAAAGTTGCCCAAATACTTGTTGCTCCTCGCAGCACTTGCAGCTACTGTCACCTACGAAGCTGCCATGAACCCACCCGGTGGCCTCTGGGATGATGGCCAAACTGGTCACGTAGCCGGTGACCCGGTCCTTCGGAGCAGCTATCCAAATCGTTACAAGGCTTTCTTCTACTGCAATGCAACTTCTTTCATGGCGTCTCTTGTGATTATGGTCTTACTTCTGATCAAGCGAGTATGCAGAGAAAAGCAGGCCATCTTGGCGTTGCACACCGCCATGATACTGAACTTGTTTGGCCTCATGGGTGCGTATGCTGCTGGAAGCTGCAGGAGACTGAGGACCTCTGCTTACATCCTCGCATTAGTGATAGGAGTGTCTGTGTACATTGTTGTTCTTGTCATAGTGTCCATAGGTATCGCGAAACGGCTGAAAGGAGTAATGGATGAGCTAGTGGAACAAGTGATCTGGTGCTTCTCTGTAGAAGATTTGTAAAACCTGGGTACATGAGCATGAAAGGTGTCATAAATTGTACATACTTTTTTGAATTTTGGATAGGCTTACAGATATGACTTATATTATAATATTTTCTGAAGCATTGTTGTAATTTGAATAGTAGGTTTGTACTATCTCTAAGTCTGGCTTGTTTACGGAAAATTCCATGCTGGATTGATGTTTCCTTCGGCTTAAATTAGCTATCCTTGCAAATACAACCTTCTAGGTATTCTCCTTTCTATTCTACTAGTGTTAACTGTAAGGAAAGATGTATGTTATATAAGGTATCCTTGATAGTACATTGCTAAAAAAATTTAGATCACGATGGGGAAAAAACATAAATATTTGTGCCTAAGTATCCTTGATAGTACATAAGCCTTTGGTCTTCATGGCTTTCATGGCATAACTACTATAATAGCATCTGCTCACCAAAATCAAAATCTCACAATAGTATCGGCTTGATATAATGTGCTACTGCTCAAGCTATAATGAGTTAATTTCACAAAACTACAACTATTTGTGCCCAACAGCACAAGTATCTAGGAACTACCAGATAGCAATTTCACAGACCTGCAACATTTTACTAGACCCACATGTGAGCCAGACAGCCACAAAGTTATGTGTGTGGACCCACACATGGATTTGTGTGCCTGACATGTGGGTCCATGGAGAATGTTGTAGGTTTGTGAAACTGATCTCAGGTGTTATGGCTCCTTAATAACTTGGCATTAATATCTGTAGTTTTGTAAAATGAATTCTAAGTAAAAGCTTCCAGTTTTTTGCCAATATTTTCAGGAAGTGTTTTTCGCCAAAACTCAACAGAGAAATATTGCCCTGAACATTAGCAAAGAGAACACCATAAACATTCGAATTTGGGGTATCAAACCATAACAAGTGTGCGTACCTATATTTTTCCAGTGATTCGCAATAAAGGTCCTGAACATACTCCCTTTCCATACTTTGATGTCAATTTTGGGGTCTCCACTTTGAGGGAGGATTGCATTGGAAAACAACAGCTGTGTCAGTATATGCAACCCACGAGTACTTAATATGTTTGTTTTGGAGAGCCACTTCCTGCATAGGAGAGAAAGGAAGAAATTTGAGGATATTACAACTGCACAGGGAAAATAATTTTATAGCAACGTAATTATTGACACCATGAGACATTACTTGTGTTTTTTCTTGACCTCACCTGCATTTGAAACGAATGTATGATCCACAAGCTCAAGCTGAGGTCTTTCTACACTTTGAAGAGTAACTTCTGCGATGACACCTAGGCCACCAAGTCCACAGCGAGCAAGATAAAACAACTCATGATCCTTCTCCCTTGATAACTCTCTATTGTCCCTTTGGCAGGGGTAAGCAGTTTCATGCTAATGGCTTGCTCATCAACCAGAGGGAAGCTTGCACCAGTGCCATGGGCACCAACCTGTGTTGAATCATGAATAGGCCTGAACTGGGTAAGTAAGTCACAATTGTACAATCTGCGAAGGAATACTGGGACCGGCTACAATTGGAGATCTCAGGAATTCGGATAGGATGATGAGAAGAGCTTTCTCAGTATAGAAGGACCCTATGAAACTACTTAACTACTGTCTACTGGTAAAAGGACCATCAGATTCTGAAACACACATTTCAAACCCATCAACAGGCTTATCTGATTCCAGATAATTTCACACATTTCACAGAAATCACCTACATCTACATGTTCTAGTCTCAGCTGTTAGCGTTGTTAATCTATGACACAAAGATAAACATCTCCTCGGAGCTTGGAATAAGAAATTTGAAAGGTGGATATTTCTCTGCAACAGACCTGAATGAATGAATCCTCCGACCTGCTGCTCCCGAATGGACGCAAAGTTCTCCAGCCTGTGTCCATGTTCCTTGAGCACGTCGGCGAGCTCCGAAACACGTATCGCCTACACCGTGACGGTCTTCTTCTGAGCATCAACATCGATCAACTTGTCCATGAGCGCGACGCCGGCCTGAGCATGCGTATCTCGCGGCGGCGAGCGCGCCCTCAGTGCCGAGAGCGAGTCTGCCTGCAGGAGGACGCGGGCATGGACCCCGTGGTGCTGCTCCAGACCTCCAGTTGGATACGGCGTGCAGGTCCTCCGGCAGCGGCGCGCACCGGAACGGAACGGCCTTGTTGTGCAGCTCGTCGGCGGGGAACGGAACGGAGTAGTAGGTCGCGGCGCCGCAGCCGAGGAGCAGCAGCGCGTAGCCTGCGCACTTGCGGAGATCGGCGTCGGAGGAGACCTGGGAGGGGGGACGGAGGAGAGGAAGGTGGTGGTGGAGGCCGATAGGGATGCCGCCGCCGCGGCGAAGGCAGCGGCGAGAGTGGAGGAGGTGCCGCATCGTGCCGTTGACCGTTGGGCGCCGCGGCCGGGGCTTTTTACATATTTACCATTATTACGATCGCGACTTACAGAAATCGCACTCTTAGAATGACGCTTACAAATTTAGCCGTTTTAGTTCACGCTCCTTTCATTTTTACCACTTTCACCTATGTGGCACGCCAGCTCGTGCTGACACGCTGCCCCCGGCACGGGAAATGACCCCGCTGCCCCCGGCCATCTTTCCCTTGCTCCGTCTGTCCGTCCCTGGCTCCCTGCATGCGACCCTGCATGCGTCCGTCCCTGAAAAAATGTGTTTAAAGTACAAAAGCAGTAATATTAGATTTGTGTTTAGAAATACTTTTTAATGAAACTTTTGTTGACACAAATTATTATATATTACAAGAGAAATTAACGGCCAAAGTATAATTTTGATGACCACATTCACATAAGTCAAATCTCGCTTTCTATTTTGAGATGTAGGGCCGAGGAGCCGGAGCCGCAAAAGCATGACTTCTTTCTGGCTTCTCACAAATTCGACGTAAAATGTTACAAAACTATTGTTGGAGCCGTTTTTGCCAAATGTTTTTTTAAAATGGCTTTGGCTTCACTAAAAAATCTTATCCACTCCCTCCATCTCATAGTAGTTGACCTTCTAGCCTTCTACCTGCCCTAAATTAGTTATCATTCGTATTTTTCAACGCAACTTTGTCTTTTCCAATATATCTTTATTTCTATTTCTCTCTTTCTCATCTGTGCAACTCCTCTTGATTCCTATGCCCAGAGCTAAAACGTCATCTATGGAGTATTTCATAACGCAAGTCCAGTTTTAGTGGGTGTGTGGGTGTTTCATCCCAATGATTAGATTCCTTTCTTTAATTTTGCTTGTTTGTTTTTGTTTCTCTCTTTTTTCTTCTGTTTTCAGTTTATAATGGAGTGTGTGTGTGTATATATATATATATATATATATATAGCCAGTAGGGACTCAGTCGCCTCCTGTTTCATCAAAGAAAAATGTGGAAAGGGAGTGCTTCAGTGATCATCCATTCATCCTAAGTCCGTAACTATTTGGATCTTGCGATGCAAAGGGTTATGCCTTTTTTTAGCAGAATGATCCTCAAGCTAAAAGCCGCTGGACAAAGATTAAACCAGAATGCTCTCATTGATGAGGACCAGGCGCTCAGTTTGTCGAGCAACTGCTCCCCGTGCTAAACTAGCTTGGTTAGTTGGTTGCTGGTTTTTCTTTGCTCTTTGTACTTCCTCTTCTCAGTTGTGCATTCGGATTCTAGTGACAACTGAAGCTTGATGAATACGTAGTACACGCCACAAACTCCTCGAGCTCTTGTTTGTGGCAAAGCCGGGCATGCCGCCGAAGCCGCTGAAGCCCGGGGAGCCGGGCATGCCGCCGAAGCCGCTGAAGCCCGGGGAGCCGCCGCCGAAGAGGGGCATGCTGCCGATGCTGCCGCCGCCGGGGAAGAACGACCCAGGGAGGCTGCTGCCGCTGCCGGGAAGGCTGAACCTGGGAATGCTGCTGCCGCCGGAGGTGCCGGGGAGGCCGCCAAACGCCGGGGACGCGCCGCCGCCGAGGCGGTCGAAGGGCGGGAAGGTCTGCGGCTACACCACCGCGTCGTTGTCCGCCTTCTTCTCCGTCGTCGTCGTCTTGATGTTCCTCGCCTCGGCGGTCGTATCCAGGGCCAGCAGAGCCGCCGCCGCCGCCGCCATCGTCTTGGAAGACCTCGCCATCGCGCTCTCGGCTCTCTCTTCTTGCTTGCCTGCTCGCTCTTGTTGCTCTCTCTTCTCTTGCTGTGCCTGCTGC
This sequence comes from Miscanthus floridulus, assembly GCF_019320115.1. Classification (NCBI taxonomy): domain Eukaryota; kingdom Viridiplantae; phylum Streptophyta; class Magnoliopsida; order Poales; family Poaceae; genus Miscanthus; species Miscanthus floridulus. The sequence continues at coordinate 3,188,335 of NC_089581.1, read as the reverse complement.
TGTGGTGTGTGGTCGTGAGAGAGAAGTGGCGAGGCAGGTGCTTTATAGCGGGGGAGGCGGGCGGGCCGGCGGGGGGCATTGAAGGCGGCGCAACGCAGCGCGCTCATCGGCTGGGTCACATGCAGGGAGCCAGGGACGGACGGACGGAGCAAGGGAAAGATGGCCGGGGGCAGCGGGGTCATTTCCCGTGCCGGTGCTAGCGTGTCAGTACGAGCTGGTATGCCACATAGGCGAAAGTGGTAAAAATGAAAGGAGCGCGAACTAAAACGGCTAAATTTGTAAGCGTCATTCTAAGAGTGCGATTTCTGTAAGTGGCGATCATAATAATGGTAAATATGTAAAAAGCCCCCACGGTTGGGGGATGGGGGTGACTTGTTGGGCTCATGGGCCATACGAACTCCAACATGTACATTTGGCCCACTGGATTTCAAACGACCGGCCCACGAGTTAGAAAAGGATTTGTGACTTGCCAGGCCGTTGCTCCTGATTCCTGGGCTGTTCGGTTCGGTTAGTGCCGTACGGGGAGCAAGAGAAATATAGCCCAGCTCAAAGACTAATCAGGCCACGATGTGGACGTGCACTTGCACGCAATACGGTGGTGGTTGGACCCAGTGCCGGTCCTAGGATTTTAAAGGCCCTCCGGCGATCTCGTCGTAATGGCTCTTGACCATGTATAAAATCTTATAATATATAGGCACTAATTTTACTTACAAAACGAAAGCAAATTCAATAACATATTTTTAATTTAATATGTCTGATAATTATCGAGAAACAATATAGATTAAGGAATATATTTGTAGATGTATGATAATTATCGAGGAATAATGTAGATTAAAAAAATAATATATTCGTTTTTTTTTCTCACCCATGACAAATGTTTCTTAGGTAATATTATAAAATTCTAACATATAAATTAGAAAAAAATATGATTATATGGGTACAAAGTACTAGAAGTCTGGAATACTATACAAATAATTAATTTGGATTAAAAATAAAAAGAAAAAATACCTTGGGCCTAAACAACTAATCGGTGATCGCAATTCATAAGAAGCAAAGAATCGCAATTCATAAGTCTAGCTCTTCGCGGCGGCGCAGCTCGCCAGCTCCGCGCGTGTAAGGCGCACGTCCCGAACTCACGATCAGAGTGTGTTGTGTGCAGCGTGACTCCTCGTCTCCTCTATACCCGAGGGCCGTGGAGAAAGGAAACTAAGAAAGAAATGTTAATGTTGTCTTTTTGGACCGCCTAGCCAGTTCTATGTCTCTCTTCTTATTAGTTTGCTAATGCCTAATGGATTATAGGACCTGAGGGTTTGTATATCTGGGCTTGGGCCCCTCCTCCGCTTGGGCCCTCGGCCGTCGCACCTCCTGGCCTACCCTTAGGGCCGGCACTGGTTGAACCGTGCCAAAAAGGTTATAGCCGGAATCGGATTACAAAAATCCATATAAATATATATATATTATAACACTTCTGGCTCTCTTTAACCTAGGGCAACCCCTTTTTTACATATATTGGAAAGAAGTAATAGAGTTGAAAATGTTAGAAATGCATATACCGTGAACATTCCAAATTAGAAAGACTTCTTATTCTTACCATCTTCAACCTAGGGCAACCCCTTTTTTTATAATATACTAGTTAACATCATGTGCGGCACGCAAGTGCTTATAAGATATATTTCGTTTTTATTTTCTATTTTCTAGCTTGCTTGCTGATTTCTTTCTAACCTAGTATTTTTCATGTTTTTTTTTTAAAATCAACAATTTTGTATACTTATATCTGTAATTTTTTTGTATATAATTTCTCGTTTTATACATTTATAAGCATTTTTATTCTTTTTTGCTTTTTTTAATCTTTGTATTGCACGTATGTTGTGGCATTAGAGTTGCTTTTTTATTTTTTATCGGTGAGTCCAGTGGTGTCTCCAGCAGCTTGCGACTCCTTGTCGCGCTCTATTTGGTGGTTGAAAGGTCCTTGTTTGATTTTTTATAATTGATTGATAACATTTAGGTGGACTAATATGTGTGATATGCGAGATACACAGGAGATTAGTCCACAGGTGATGGTGTCATGAAGGAGCTCATTGCATATGAGACATGACATGGAGTCATGTAATCAAGTTGGAGAAGATCAAGATGAGGCTTGGCTCGATGGACCGGTTGTAAGTGTGAAGGGCAAGTCGGAAGCTTTAAAGTGATGGACCGCGAGGCGGTGAAGCTTGGGCAAGACTTGGCGCCGATGGACCGACGCAACGGTAAAGAGCAAGTGAGGTCAAGATCGATGGACCAACACGATCATGTGATGATATGGAGTGGATCATGTCATTCTTGGTCACGTTGGTGCATGTGTTGCACCGGAATTGGAGGAGATGGAATGGAATGCGCAAGGCAAAGGTATAAACCTATAGGGTATTTCATTTCACCGGTCATATGTGTATAGAGAAGTTTATGACCAGGTTTAGGATAGATGACCGTACTATTAAGAGGGGCAAACTTGTTTGCATATCGGTCATCTAGTGCCACTTGAGCGATCTAACTATGCGACGTTCTAGGATCGAGTAGCGTGGTAAGAGCAAGTGAAAATCCTTTGAAAAATATTTGGAAAATGCTAACACACATGCATATGGTGATGTACACTTGGTGGTGTTGGCACATTTGCAAAGGAAAAGAAGTTGGGGGAGTTTTAGTGAAAAACTTGTTCTGGAAAAGAGAGGAGATGATACTTGTTTTGAAAAACTGCTTTTATCCTTTGTGAATTGGATAAAAGGGGCTAGTGGGTTGTGTAGCCCTCTGAATAAGCTTTCCAAAATATCCAAGATCATCGAATTTGGAGTTCGGAGTTAAAAGTTATGGACAGTTGAGTGGAAAGAGGTCTGGCACCAGACACTAGCACCAGACTCTTTAGAGACGCGTCTGGTGGCACCAGACGTATCAAAGACGCGTCTGGTGGGTGCGTCTAGTGCATGTTTTTAGCGCGTTTTGAGCAGTTTTCAACGGACGCTTGGCACCAGACGCTCCGTGGTTACTGTTCATGCGTCTGGTGAGTGTTTCTAACGCGAGGAGAAGGCACCAGACGCATCTGGTGTGGAAAAACACATTCTAGAGCTCTCTGGACAGCACCAGACTCTGCACCAGACTCTGCCCCAGACTCACTGCAACGTCTGGTGCAGCGTCTGGTGCCTACGCAGAATACCCAGTGAAGAGGCTAACGGCTAGTTTAGCCCTTGGGGCTATAAAAGAAGTGTGTGGACGGCCATGGGAGAGGGTTAGCACCCTTGGGACTTGGTGTCCATGCTAGGGGAGTGCTTGGAGAGCCCTCTACTCACTCTAACCTGATAGTGATCATCTGATTGAGTAAGTGAGCGATTCTAGTGTGATTGCATTGAGAGAGTGCATCGAGTGGCACTAGGTGATCGTGTTGCAAGCCGATGGTGCTTGTTACTCTTGGAGGTTGCCACCTCCTAGACGGCTTGGTGGCAAGGGACTCCGTGGAAGCACGCGTGGAGATTATGCGGTGCTCCGGAGGAGAATTTGTGAGGGGTTCGTGCTCGCCCCGCGGAGATCGCGAAGGGCAACACTAGTAGAGCGTGTCATTGAGTTACCACACTTGTGTGTGGGTTCGCTCGTGGTGCCTTTGAGAGGCATGCCTTTGAGAGGCATTGGCTTTGGGAGCCATATACTGGAGGAACCACCAAGGTGCTGGTCGACACACCGAGGACATAACTTGGTGGCAACCAAGTGAACCTCATAAAAAAATCACCGTGTCAACATTGTCTACTCTTCTCAGTGGTTTGCTTTCTCCGATACACAAGCCTTGTATTTACATTGATATATATTGTATGCTTGTGTAGTTGCCTTTGCAATTAGTTAGCTTGTGTAGCTTGCTAGTTGCCTTCTTGCTTGTGTAGCTAGAAGTAGAACCCTTGTCTTGCTTAGTTTGTGTAACTAAGTCAGTTGAGCTCTTGGGTTTAGCTTGTGTAGCCTTATCCTTGAGCATTGTTAGTGAGCTTAGATTGGCTTTGTGCTTTTGCTCACTAGAATTGTGTAGGTGCTCTCCCCGCTTGCTAAAGTACTAGTTGCTTATGTTTGTGTGACCTTGCAAGCTAGTTTTGTTAGGAGAGCATAGCTAGCCCGGCACCTTAATTCTTGTTTAGGATCTTTTATAAGGTGCTTGTAGAGTTATAGATAGAGGGGTGAAGTCTTGGCTAGTCCGACGGATTTAATTCCGCACTTATATCGGTTAGCCAGAGCGATTAGTTTTAAAAAGGACTATTCATCCCCCCTCTAGTCCGCCATCTCGACCCTATAAGTGGTATCGGAGCCGTGGTCTCTCTATTTGGTCTTCACTGACCGAGAAGATGACATCTAGAGGGTTAGATGATGTATGTGACACACGCATTTTTTATGCACACACTTTGCACGGTGGAAACACCACATGATTGATCATATTCGTGCCATGGGACCTAAGTTTTGGTGGGTTGTCACAAGTGGTCTCACCCATGTATTGGACCATAAGACTCTAACCAAAGCTTAAAAGGTTCTATTTGAACTTGATTCCGATGCTTATTTGTTTCTAATTGAAGCTTTGAGTTTTGAGCACTTTTGCAAGGTGAACCACAAGAGAACCGCCCATGAGCTATGAGACTCCATCAAGCACACCTTTGGTGACTCCTCCACATGGGATGATGGCAAGTTCAAGAAGGAGGATGGGCCCAAGGAAGATGCTCATGAGTGTGTTGAGCATGACCACAATTTGGTTGTGGAGGATTGCTCCAACTCATGGTCAAGTGATGATGATGATTCTTCTACCACAAGTTCACTTGACAAGATGGATGATGATGCCTCAAGTGTTGCAAGTGATGATTCTACTCCAAGCACACTTGATGGTGATGGTGATGATTCATGCTCGGTTGATATTGCTACTCCAAGCTCATCCACTACACCACATTGCTTCATGTCACAAGGTGACACAAAGGTATCAACTTGCAATGTGATTGATCATGATTCATATGATGAGCTTGTTAGTAGACTTGCTAGCATGACCATGTCTTTAGAAAATGAGAAAGCTAAAACAATAAAATTAGAAGATGAAAACTCATTTCTAAAGACCACATGTGAACAACAAAAGCATCTACTATATGTTACTACTTGTTCACATGAGGAACTTAGTGTTGCTCATGATAACTTGCTACAAGATCACGCTTTTCTCACTAAGAAGCTTTCTAATGAAATTAAAACTAGTGAGAGCTTATCACTTGGGTCAAATGATCAATCACATGTTACTAACCCTTGTGATGTAGGCAAGAAGCATGTATCCACCTCTTGTGATGTTTTACTAGTTATGCCATGTTCTTCACATATAGATGCTTGTTCTACTTCTATGTCTTGTGAGACTGACCTTTTGAAGGAGAACAATGAGCTCAAGAGTGAAGTGAAGAATTTGAGTGACAAGTTAGAGAGGTGCTATAACTCAAAAGTCACCTTTGAGCATATGTTGAAGACTCAAAGATACTATGGTGACAAATGTGGTCTTGGGTTCATAAAGAAGAAGATGACCAAGGTTGGTTTGGGCGGATTGCAAAAGCCACACACTCTAAATTATTAGAGAGCTACAAGAAATATGGCAACATGAATGGCATCACCTACAATAACTCCAAGATCAAAGGCAAAAGATGGGGCAAAAAGAAGTATGAGAAAGAAATGAAGAGATTAGAAGAAGAAAAGCTTTCTCACTTCATGTGCTACAAGTGCAACATGACGGGCCACCTTGCCAAGTCATGTCCAAAAAAGAAGCCCCAAGATCAAGTCAAGACCAACCATGAAGACAAAGATGGTGGTGACTTGAAGATAATGAAGAAGAAAACCAGAAGGGGTGGCAAAGCAAGAGCAAGGCATCCAACTCCTATTCAAGATGTCAAGATGATGAGCAAGATTCAAGAAAAGAAAGATTTGGCTCACATCAAGTGCTTAAAATGTGAAGACATGGGACACGTTGCCTCAAAGTGTCCTACCAAGCTCGAGAAGAAGGATCAAGCAAATGAGAAGAGGCAAGGCAATGAGAAGCAACACATGAGCAAGGAAGACAAGGCTCAATCAAAGAGAGTTTGCTACTCATGCCGGGAAAGGGGACACATGACCCATTCATGTCCCCAATTGATAATAATAATGTGCTTAGAAAGGATAGCAATGGTACCTCTATGGTTGCAATTGCAAAACATCCCGCTACTCATACTGAGGCATTGCCTAAGTATGTTGCACCTAACTTGAGAGGACCCAAACTAGTTTGGGTACCATAAAAAAGTGGATGAATATGTGTAGGTACCATGGCATTGGAGGCTTGATTAAATTGGTTATATATTGTTCATCACATGTTGATTCAAGCTATGAATACATATCTTATCCAAATGCCAAGTCAAAATAAGTGAAGTTCAAGTGCTACAACATACAAGTACTATAATTCAAGTTATAGTGATTTATTGGTTATAATTGATGGCTTGCAAATGTTTGAGTTGAAGCTTGCTAGTGGATGATCATGAACTACAAAGGTATATCTCTAGTTGATCACATTCATTTGGGTGCATATGAGTTGAATGAATTAGATATATATGCATATGTTGCTTGCTATGAGATGTTTGAATGGATTAAATGCCTAGTAATCAAATTTGAGTTGGTTTGGATGGATATGTTCACAAGATAACCCTTAGAATGTGGTACAAATGGATATATATCTTGTGAAAGTATTCAAACAACTTGACATCAAGTTTGGTTCAAATTGAAGAAGATTAGCTCAAGTTATGAAATCTGTCCTATAATTCAAAATCTGAGCTAGCTATGATCAAGTCTGAGTTTGAATGATCAAATCTTATTGGATTGTCTTGAAATTTAGTATGCATTCTCTACACTTATGGTATTAGTTGCTGTGCAAATTTCATGAGAATTGAATAAGGATTGCTTCGGTTTTAGAGTGGTTCTTGTCAACACAAGCGCAGCAGTTTTTAGCATGTAGCAGTGTGGGAATATGTGCAAACTGGTAGCAATCTAGAAGGCCAATGAAGCTCAAATTTTTATGGCTGCTAATAGACTCAATGAAGTACATCTCCACCAAATTTCATGGTATTTTGAGCTGTACATCGAGAGATATGGATTTTTCCTTGGAGTGTACAGAATCTGTCAGAAAAGTGATAATTATTGGATTTATCTAGAGTCACTCAAATTGAAAGGTCCTCAAGTTGGAATCATATTTATAAGTGGTTGAGGAACCTAAGTTTAGTTTTGGAATGAGTTAGAAGCATGACAAATCAAGAATATAAAGCCATTTGATTGAGAGTGTATTTGTTACACACATTGGTACTCAAAATGAAAATCAAGACCAAACTCAATATGAAGACAAAGTTTAAGTTCAAATGACAATTGAAGATCATTGGAAGAAATAAAAGGACTTAAACAAGTAGAAAGAAAAGGACTTAAAGAAGAAGTATTCAAGTTTGCTCATCATGATTAAGTCCATGGATCAATCAACCAAAGACAATTCAAATAAGTGTCAAGAATGGTTCTTAGAGAAAGATCACTTCTCCCTAGAGAGGGGCGAGCCGCCCAATGAGTGGGATAGACAAGTGAGATACTTGGAAGGCCAACATGGAAGTGATGATCTAGGGATGTTCAAGATGCTTAGTTGAAGCTATCAAAAGGATTGACCAAGAAAGCAAGAAACACCCAAAAGAGAGAGAATTATTGAACTTCAAGTGGTATTTTTAGTTGTTCTCTTATGCAAGCAAAAGATCAAGAATTGAAGCAAGCCAACCATAATAAGATAACGCACTTGATCATAAGTGGTATTCTTTTCATATGGGTGAAGCATGAAATTCAAAATTGGTATCTATTGGTCTTCGCCAAGCTTATAAAATGGACTTCACATTGCTATTAGAGAAACGAAATTGGAATCTATATGACTATCCTCTTCTCCAACACAGCAAAGGTATCATTGTAATGTGCATGATCATTTCATCCCTTACTAGTATATGGTTAGTGCATATAGTACATACTTATTAGGGTCATGCATAACAAATGAAATATTTTAAATTCATAGCCTACCACTATTGCTTGAATGATTAATTGATCTAGTGGTATGTGTATGAGTTTATTCATGAGCTAGTGAACCCAAAGTACTTGATCTATTTTGGATTGAAGTGACAAGAACAATATTGGCAAGATAACCCTTCTAGTGAGGTGTGACGCAAGCTTGTCATTGGATCAAACCGGACTTGGAAGCCTAGGCAAATCATTTTAGTTCAAGTCAAAGAGAAAGAAGCTCATGGAAACAATTTAGTTCAAGAATTGGTTATAATTGACAAATCCAACAAGTGGTTTCCACATTGCTAGTTCAAGATCAAGTTGTCTAAATCATCACATCCTTTCAAGTGGTATTCATACAAGTGGTGTTTAGTACATAAAATTGGTGGTTCCACAAGGGATCCTCAACTTTAAGTGATCAATTCAAATCAAGAAAGCCACCCTCATCAAGAGCTCAAATGATCAATTGGATTGACATATGCTTTGACATAGGGGGAGTTGTCCCAACTCATTGGTATCAAGGTCAAAGATCCTACTAGTGACCTACATGTGGTATTTCTAGTGCTATGACATAGGGAGAGTGCCCTATTCATATCTACACATGGTATTCATGCAACCACATATGGGATTTACAAGTGGTGTCATTCTAACACAAATCCAAGATGTGTCCATCAAAAATGCAAGATTCAAGATTCAACCATCTAACCATAGTACCACCCTTTGTATCAAATGAAGCATACCTTTTATGGTTATTGATGACAAAGGGGGAGATAATTATACAAAGATATGCAAGAAGCATTCTAAGGAAGATAAATTTGACAAAGATGGGAGTACACATGGACATAGATCAAGAGGGAGCAAGATTGAAGAATAGAGGAGGATCAAAAATTCTTAGACAAGAGAAGCATATAAGTAGGGGGAGCAAGCTCATGAGCGTGATTGATTACATTTGATATGTGCATATTCATGTGCTTGCTTGCATTTGCATAAGTTTTATTTTTTATTTGCAATTCTTGTGTGGTGCTTGCTAGTTATAGAACTTGAATGATGATTTGATAACTAGCATGCATAGGTTGGTAGCTAGATATACATATATTTTTATAAGTGATGCTAGAACCTTGCCTATAATGTTGATCTCATGAGGTATCTAGCTTTGTTTCATGTGTATCTAGCTAACCATGATGATGCTAAGGATGAACTTCAAATGTGCAACTCCGATTGGTATCACGCTTCAAAGGTTTATCCTATATACCTTAGCATCACTTAGTAGTGATAACTCTCCCAAAAATTTCATATTTATGCATGTGTGCAAGCTTGAAACCAAACTATTTGAGCACACATGTAGGGGGAGCTATCACTACAAAGTTGACTTTGTGGTACTTATCCAAATCTTGACATAGAGCTTAAATGTTGGATAAGTGGCATAAAGTCCAAAAATTTCAATTTCTATATCTTTGTAGTGTTGTCATCAATTACCAAAAAGGGAGAGATTGAAAGGTCCTTGTTTGGTTTTTGATAATTGATTAACAACATTTAGGTGGACTAATATGTGTGATATGTGAGATACACAGGAGATTAGTCCACAGGTGATGGTGTCATGAAGGAGCTCATTGCATATGAGACATGATATGGAGTCATGTGATTAAGTTGGAGAAGATCAAGATGAGGCTTGGCTCGATGGACCAGTTGCAAGTGTGAAGGGCAAGTCAAAGGCTTTAAAGTGATGGACCGTGAGGCGGTGAAGCTTGGGCAAGACTTGACGCCGATGGACCGACGCAACGGTGAAGAGCAAGTGAGGTCAAGATCGATGGACCAACACGATCATGTGATGATATGGAGTGGATCATGTCATTCTTGGTCACGTTGGTGCATGTGTTGCACCGGAATTGGAGGATATGGAATGGAATACGCAAGGCAAAGGTATAAACCTATAGGGTATTTCATTTCATCGGTCATAGGTGTGTAGAGAAGTTTATGTCCGGATTTAGGATAGATGGCCGTACTATTAAGAGGGGCAAACTTGTTTGCATATCGGTCATCTAGTGCCACTTGAGCGATCTAACTATGCGACGTTCTAAGATCGAGTGGCGTGGTAAGAGCAAGTGAAAATCCTTTGAAAAATGTTAAGAAAATGCTAACACACATACACATGGTGATGTACACTTGGTGGTGTTGGCACATTTGCAAAGGAAAAGAAGTTCGAGGAGTTTTAGTGAAAAACTTGTTTCGAAAAAGAGAGGAGATGATTCTTGTTTTGAAAAACTGCTTTTATCCTTTGTGAATTGGATAAAGGGGGCTAGTGGGTTGTGTAGCCCTCTGAATAAGCTTTCCAAAATGTCCAAGATCATTGAATTCGGAGTTCGAAGCTAAAAGTTATGGCCAATTGAGTGGAAGAAAGTCTGGCACCAGACTCTTTAGAGACGCGTCTGTTGGCACTAGACACATCAGAGATGCGTCTGGTGGGTGCGTCTGGTGCATGTTTTTAGCGCGTTTTGAGCAGTTTTCAGCGGACGCTTGGCACCAGACGATCCGTGGTTACTGTTCATACATCTGGTGAGTATTTCTAACGCGAGGAGAAGGCACCAGACGCTGGGAGCGTCTGGTGGACGCGCACCAGACGCGTCTGGTGTGGAAAAATACGTTCTAGAGCTCTCTGGACAGTACCAGACTCTGCACCAAACTCACTACAGCGTCTGTTGCAGCGTCTGGTGCCTGCGCAGAATGCCCAGTGAAGGGGCTAACGGCTAGTTTAGCCCTCGAGGCTATAAAAAAAGTGTGTGGTCGGCCATGGGAGAGGGTTAGTACCCTTGGGACTTGGTGTCCATGCTAGGGAAGTGCTTGGAGAGCCCTCTACTCACTCTAACCTGATAGTGATCATCCGATTGAGTGAGTGTGTCGATGTTTTACCACCGATATCCTGCCACGGGGGTACCTAGGACAGTTGTTCGGGCTTCGGCAAATAGTGGAACTCGGCGGTTACGCAAAGAGACTCACGATTTATACTAGTTCAGGCCCTCGACTTGGTCAAGTAATAACCTTACGTCCAGTTTGGCGTTAGCCTATTTGCGTCGTATTGCTTTGAGTATTGGGTATGCGATGTTTACAGGTGATACCCTCAACAGCCCTTTATAGTCCAGGTGCTGCAGAAGGTTGCTTGAATACTACTCGGATACAAGGTTAGAGTCCTAAGCTCTGTTTCGAGCGTCCTTCCTTGTATGATCCGAGTCGTAGGCTTGCTTCGTGTCCATCTTTGACGATTGGGCCGTGGGTCTTATTGCTAAGGCCCACTTCCCCGTAGTATAGTCCATGGGGGGCCCATAGGGTTTCCCATCGACAAGCCCCCGAGCATTTCATGATTGAGCTTCAAGGGCCGGGTTGTTGTAGACTCGATCCGGGTTCCTCTTGAAGTGAAATCTTGAGATGTTCTCCTTGGTCTTTTGGCTGTCCGATGTGCACTTTTTGAGGAAAAAATGCACTCAGTAAGTGTAGCCCCCGAGCCTCTTGCTATTTGGTACAAAAAGCTAGAGGGTCTTGATGTCTTCCGTGTTCTTTTCTTGAGTAAAAATTGCACTCACTGAGTGTAGCCTCCGAGCCTCTTGTTTTTTGGTAAAAAGCTAGAAGGTCAAGGAGTTTTGAAAATTTTGATCTAGTGTGGTGGGTATTTAGCAGCCCCCGAGCCTTCTCCGGGTTCTTTTCTAAAAAAGAAACCGGTAGAAGGGTCTTGACTTGATCTTTATCTTTTGTTGTTCATGGGTAGGTTCTGTATACTCACAAGTGGATGCCTTCTTGCGATTTTGTCATTTTGCTGCCAGGAATCCTGGCAGGAATCTTACTGTTTGCTTCTTTTGTTGTTTTCCCTTTTCTTTTTTTCTCGTGATCCTTGGCTTGTTATACATTTCTTCCTGGTGGATTGCAATGTAGTCTTTGAGTAGAGAAATTTCTCCAAGTGTTCTTCGCTTATGGATAGACTGGTGTGTGAAGTTGAGCAGCCCCCGGGCCTCTGTCCTCTTGATGATGGATAGGCTGGCAGCTAGAAGAGTTCTTGTGAAAGGGGTTAGAAGCAGACTAACCCCTCGGGGAGATTTTCCTTAGAAGTTTGAGAGAGCAGATAGAAGAGTTCTTGTGATGTGGCTTCCATGCTTGCTCTATCTGCCTTTCAATCTTCGGGTTGTCGCTGTTGCTGGTCTTGGGTTGGGAGATGTGGTGCGCTCCACTTTCTTGGTGGTCAATGCTTACACCTAACTCCTGCTGGCTGACCCTGAGTTGGAGGTGACCATATCGGTGTGCTCGTCTAGGACGTGGCTGTCTCCCTGTCCACAACCTAGGATTTGCTTCATCCTCTGTAGTTGTAGTGTATCTGGGTTGTTTTTATTCTGCTAGGCATTAACCAGGGTTCTCCTGTTCTTTACCACGGTGATTCTATTGTGGCCTTGGTTTTATCTTTGTATTTTGTGACTTGTGGTCTTTTGTAGTAGTCGAATTCCTCAGGGTTCCTTATCAAGGTATTTAGAGACTCCTTATTGTCATTCTGTAAACCGTGTAATCTTGTATCCTTGTAATTGAGAAGATGAATGTATTCCCCAGTTCCGTTTTGTCTTGATGCTTGCTTTTCTTGTGATGACGGGTTCTTTTCTGGGTTTCGGGTTGTTTCTTTGGCCGATCCTTGCTGCTGTTAATCTGGCTGTTGAATAATTCAATGCATGTCCTCACGGGTTGTACTGTTGTTGTGGCATATTCTCTTGGATATGCTTTATCTTGTACTGTGACCGTTCTGGGTATGTACTGTTCCCTCGTGGTAGTCTGGTCATGCTTGACTTTTACTGTAGTCCTTGTGACTCATGAGGATTGTCCTTTTGGAATCTTATTTCTTCCTAGACTTGGTGTATGTGCACCTGTTGTTGCTCTATAAATACTTGTCGGTCTGATGCTTCTTGTTCTTATCTCGCTTGTAGTCTTCTCTCTATTTCCTTGTAACCATGTGTATTATAGTTTGCGAACTTGATGAGCCCCCGGGCTTGTTCTCTCTCTTTTATTTCTTCTGCTTGGTAAATGGTGTAGGTCTTGTGATAGAGACTAGTAGCAGGCTAGTCTCGAGGTGGTATTTAGCTATAAGGGGCATTTGAGGCAAATGGTGTAGGACTTGTGATGTGAGTGGTGCATGTTGCGCTGCCTAATCTTCCAGTGCCTGCCCTTTATCCTTTTTGCTTTTCTTACAGTGATGATTGGCATGTGGTCCGGCTTGTTCTTCGACAGTCTGTTGTAGATTAGCCATTGTTCTGTCTTCTATTGTGCCATTGTGGCTTAGTCCGGTGCAGATCAGCACGTGTTGGGAGGAGGTGCCGAGTTCTTTTAGGTTGGCGTTGTTGCTATTGTCAATCTTGGATGACTTGTGGGTGCCGCCTCTACCATCTATAGCAATCTGGATGTGCGTCTTTCCTTTGGAGAAGAGTACGTCCGGGTTGTTTTATCCTGCTTGGCAATATCGAATCTTGGTGTGAAGGGTTGCAACCTCGAATTCCACTGGGTTCTTTGCTGCCACTCTAGAATGATCTCCTTTGCTTTCTTTGTTGAATTTATCAGATCTTGTACTCTGTTGTAATCTCAATGTTCTTCCAATCAAAAAAATAATGAATAAGATGGTTTCTACTGGAGGCTGAGTTGTCTATTACTGTATCCGAGTTCTTCTCTGTATCTGCATGCTTTGGCTATATTGTAGTGTTGTTACCGACTTGTTGTATCCTTTTTCTGCGTTGTTTCCTTATGAATGGTCCGTTTTGGTATGTGACCATTGTGATATGAATGGACCGTTGCTTTCCTTTTCCGTTGTGTGTTCCGTTGATTGTGGAACGATAATTTTTTGTAACCGCATCAACTGGGCCGTATGGGCCGTGTGTTTCTTCCCCTTATAAAAATAACTGCCCTGTTACTGTTGGCTCCTCTTGCCTGAGCGGTAAAAAATTCCCCAATCTTCGTTGTAACCCTAGCATCGCATCTTCCGCCCTCTCGATTCACTTTGCTGCCACTGCCACTGCTTCTGGCCTTTGCATCCGATTGATGGTGAAGAAGAACAAGGGTAAGGGCAAGTTTGTTGACGAGGAGGTAACCCTAAAGCAGATTGATAACCCTGAGTTTATGGCGATGAGGCGGATGCAGAAGCAGTTCCCAAAGCCGTCGACGCAGGAGGCGGAATTGGATCTGCTTGTTGCCCATGGGCTTATTCAGGAGAAGTTTCTTTCCAATTTCTCGCTGCCTGGTGAGCATGTGATTCCATCCCCTTCTCCTGATCAATCTGTCTTGTTTATTCCCTTTGTGCGGGCGGGGCTCTGTTTCCCCCGTCTGACTTCTTGTTGGAATTTCTTAGATCTTATCAGATTCAACTTCATCATCTGACTCCTAATAGGGTTCTTTACCTTTCTGCCTTCGCGCATTTCTACGAAGTTTTTGTTGGGATTCCGCCTTGTCTTCTCCTTTTTCGTTATTTCTTTCGTATGCGGCTGTCTGATTCTAAAAATCCTCCTTTCTTTGGCTGTTGTCTCCTTCAATCCCGTTAGGGATGTAAAGAAACTTTCCCTTCTCTTACTCTTTCTGATTCTGTAAAAGATTGGGCCGAGAAGTGGTTCTATGTCCCAAAGCCGGCCCCTTCTTTTTCTTTTGATCTCTCTCTTACTCTGAGTTCTCTTCCTATTTGGAAGGATAAACTTTCTTTGGCTAAGCTCAAGGCACTTAAGCCTTTGCTTGCTCGAATTAGCCTACTAAAGCAGTCTAGTTTGACTGGCAATGGCATAGTTGCTAGCTTCTTGCGTCGCTGGGTTCAACCTCTCATGATGAGGGAGCACCTCAGCTTTGAATATACTGGCCCTTCAGATTCTTCTCGGCTTATTCTTGAAGCTAAGTTGCCTAAAGAAATTGTCCTTGAGCATTTGTCAAGAATTCTTGGTAGCGTATCTATGATGCCTGCTCGCGTGGATGAATATGATGCTGCTCACCCTCCTCCTGAGGTATGCGTATGCCTTCCCAAGTTCTTTTGTATCGGGTCTTTTGATCTTATACTGATTTTTTCTCTTTTATGTAGGGCTATGGTCGGGCTTTTAAGCTCATCGTCCCTACTGCTACAGCTGATGATGATGTGGCCAAGGAAGAGGCTGAGGAGGATGAAGATGATGTTGTTGTAGTTGCTGGCAACGTGGTCGAGGCTGCCCTTCCTGGGCTGGGTTCCTCTTCTGCAAGGTCGCTTCCTGGTCTTTATGAAGGTTAGGTTTCTTTTGTTGAGTTCACGCCTGATCCTCATATCATCCAATATATTTTGTCATCTTGAAAGCGAAGGTTAGAGACCGCCACTAAGCAGACTTTGCCCAAGAGGCGGCGTTCGACTCGTCAGAGTGCTCCAACAGGTAATGTTCTCGTAGGTGAGCTTATGCTGAGCCTTTACCGAGTTGTTTTCTTGGTTTTGCTTTGATTTGACTTGCTAATCCGGGCTCTTTTTTTGTTTTGATAGATGGTCATTCTGTTATTGTGCATGAGGGGGAGTCCGATGATAACGTCCCTCTTAGCCTTCGCCCGTAAGTCTTTTGTCTTGAATAAACCTTTGTGTTGTACTTCCTGGGTTGATTCTTTCAGTGATAGGGTTCTTTAATGTGTAGTCGTAGGTCGGCACCTTGTGCCCCTAGTGTGATAGTTGCGTCTGCTTCTGTCCTGTTGGCCATCCCTCTTCTTTCTTCTAGGATGGCTAACAATGATTTGTTTTCCATGCCTCTCCCGGAGCTCAATTTTTTGGAGGTGGCTGGAAGTTTCAAGAAGGTTATCAGGTAAGCCTTTTTTTCTTTTGTCTTCTGTTTTGACATCTTTTGTTTCTGTTTCTGATCAGTCTGAGTTCTTTTTCAAATGTAGGCCTTCTGAGGATACTTCCTCTTCCTTGGCTCTTGAAGCTGGGGAGGCTTTGCAAACTTCTACTGCTGGTAAGCACCTTTTCTATTTTTGCTTGGTTTTTGCTAGGTTCATTTTTGCTGAATAAATCTTCTCTTTTGTAGCTTCCCCTCCTCGTGCTCCTTCTCCTATACCACGTATCGAGGAGGAGGTTGCTATAACCCTAGTGCCCTCTCCTATAGGGCATCATGTTGAAGAGGACCCAGTGAGCCCTTTTGCTGCTCCCCTTCTGCCGACCGGGTTGTCTTTGTTGGGCAACCTTGAGGCGGCTGCTCGGGGGAATGAAGTGGAGGAGGAGCCGGTTGATAACAACTCTCCATCCACTGCTGCTGCTGGAGCTGCCGGTGCTGAAACTGGCCAACCTTCCACCTCTGCTACGAGTACACTTATGCTGACTTAGGGAGGGAAGGAGTTGGCTCAACTTGGCCGCGTTGAGCGGTTGGCTGAGGTGCTCTCGTTATGGGAGAATTTTCCTAGTGCTTATGGTGCCAAAATCAAGGTAACAGAACTCCTTTTTGCCTGTTGGTCTTTGTTCTTTTTCTCCATTGCTATTTGCTTATGATGTTTTTCTTCTTTGTAGTCTTTGTTTGATGACCAGGACCTGTTGTTTGGCCCTAAGGAGGTGCAGTCTGCTGCTCTTATTGAGGCCAATTTGAAGAATGCCGAGTCCAAGTTAACTCGGGTTCATGCCGAGCTGGCTCAGGAGAAGGAGTAGTGTGGGGTTATGGAGGTTGCCCTTAAAGCCAGAGTTGTTGATGCTGAGGCTGTGCGGGATTCTTCTCTGAAGGCTGTCTCAGAGGCTCAGACTGAGAGCTCTACTTTGAAGAGGGAGAATGCTGGTGAGTTCCCCTTTCATTGCTTTTTCTCGGGCTCTTTCTCGTATTTCCTGAGTTGTTTCTTTTTTCTTTCAGCTCTTGTCAGAGAGAAGGAGGTCTGGATGAAGGAGAGGGAGGAGATGGTCAATACCCTCCACACATCCGAGAACATTGCTGAATCTGTAAGTACTATTGATGATTCAAAACTGCAAGAGGCTCAAGATTTATTTGCTCAGGCAAAATTGATGAGAGCTAGAGCTGATCGTGACCTTATTCAGGCGATAAAGTTAGTGCAAGACTTGCAGGGGAAGTTGACAGCTGCCCATAATCAATTCCGGACTCTTTATGCAGCTGTCACTCCAATCATTACTTCGGTCTGTCGGTGAGAGGACAAGGAGTTGGGCCTTGGAGGCATAATACTGGTGCTTTCTTCCTGGTTTTTTGATTTTGTGAAGGGAGGCTTCCACCGGTGCATCAATAATGTAGTTTCATATGTCCGGGTTGTTGCCCCTGATGCACCTCTTGAGCAGATTACTGAAGCTTCTGTAACAGCTGAGTTCTCAAGACAGTGGGAGGAGGCCAAAGTAAAGCTTAGTGGTCTGTCAGACCAAATTCTTGATCAAATGAATGTACTCCCTCCTAGTCCTCTGCCTGCTTAAATAGATATGTGAGATCAACTTTGTTTTGTTGTCCTGTAATATACTTTGTTTTTTGACAATATGAGCAGGCTTCGTCCTGTCTACTTTTCTTCTGAGTTGTCTTTGAATGATATGGACAGATTTCACCCTTGGTGGTGTGGTTTGAAGAAGTTGATTATACTTCTCTTGGGTTAATCGACCGACTTGTATTGTAGGTCTGCGCCATTCTTGGGGCGGAATAGTTCTTCCTACCACTTTTGGAGTAGGTACCCGAGTTGTAGTTGTTGCTTGTGCTGCTCTTAGGGTGAAACGGTCGGTCGTACTGCTCTTTGAGTAGGCGGCTAAGTAGTTTCTTGATTGTCCCGTTCTTGGGGTAGGTGATCGAGTTGTTTTGTTGATTGCGTCGCTCTTTGGGTGAAGTAATCGATCATACCACTCTTGGGGTAGGCGATCGGGCCCGTATAGCACAACCGTTTCTGGGTTGGCTGTCAGCAGGGCTACCCCTTTTATCCCCAACCTGATTACGGGTTGGTTTGTCGGTTCGACAGGGCTGTCAGTCGTACCATCTCCATATGGTCGAGTGACAAATATTTGTGCTTGCTTGGATCTCCATACCCAAGTAGCTTTTTGGCTGTTGGCCGTCAGTCAAACCATCTCCATATGGTTGAGTGACAAAAATTGCCCATGTAGTGCAACCATTTCCGGGTTAGCTGTTAACAGAGCTGCCCCTTTTATCTCCAACCTGATTATAGGTTGGTTTGTCGGTTCGACAGGGCTTTATGATTGTTGAAGTCTTTCCTTGAAGAACTCTTCTTTATTTCTCTTAAGTATAGAGTACAGTGTGCTTTGCTAATTGTAGAATTTCTTGAGTTGGCTAATGTGCCACGTATTCTTTACTGAAATTCCATCTGGGGTCATCAACTCGTATGTTCTAGGTCCTGTTGCTGTCTTGATGATGAAGGGCCCTTCCCATGGACTGAGTAGTTTGTGTTGTCCATCTTTTTTCTGGATCAAACGCAATACTGAGTCCCCTGGTTTTAGTGGTCGGGATTGTGTGCTTTTGTCATAATGCCTTCGTAATCCTTGTTGTATCTTGCATTTTGAATTATTGCACTATCTCTTACTTCTTCGATTGTGTCGATTTCTAACTGTCTTGTTTCTTCTGCTTCTCCTTCTTCATATTGCTCGATTCTTGGAGATAGCCATATCAAGTCGACTGGTAATATTGCCTCTGATCCGTAGACCAGAAAGAAAGGTGAGTAGCCGGTGGCTCTGCCGATCTGGATTTTTAAACCCCATACTACTTTTGGTAGCTCGTCAATCCATTTTCCACCATAATCTTTCAAATATTCATATAATCTTGGTTTTAAGCCTTGTAATATGAGTCTGTTTGCTCTTTTGACTTGTCCATTGGCCTGTGGGTGTGCTACTGATGCATAATCGATTTCTATTCCACAATCTTTTGCCCAGTATTGGAATTCTCTTGCTGTAAATGGTGAACCAAGATCTATGATTATTCTGTTGGGCATGCCAAATCTGTGCATGATGTCTTGTATGAATTCTACTGCTTTTTCTGCACTATATTTGACCAAGGGTTTGTATTCAATCCACTTTGTAAATTTGTCGATTGCCACAAATATGTATTCGAAGCCTCCTTTTGCTTTTTGAGTGGTTCGACTTGATCCAGCCCCCAGCATGAGAACGACCAAGCTGGTGGTATGCATATCAAATTATGAGCAGCACATGTGATTGCCTGGCAAACATTTGACAATTCTTGCATGTTCTGACTAGTTCTTCTGCATCATTGAGTGCTGTTGGCCAAAAGAACCCGGTTCTGAATGTTTTGCCGACCAGTGTTCTAGAGGCTGCATGATTTCCACAACATCCTGAGTGGATTTCATCTAATATTTCTTTTCCTTCTTCTGTTGGGACACATTTGAGTAGTACTCCTGATGAGGCTACTCTTTTGTATAATTTGTCTCCCACTAGGACATAGTTTTTGCTTCTTCGCACAACCCGTGTTGCTTCTATTTTGTCTTTAGGTAGCATTTTTTTCTTTTATATAATCAATATATACTTGTCTCCAGTCTGTTTGGATCATCATGACTTGTCTGGAGTGAATTGTTTCTTCTGTTTGATCTATGTCCATTGGATCTGTTGTTTCTTTCTCTGTGCTTCCGGGCTGTTTGATGGATGGGGCTGTGAGTTCTTCTACAAATATGCTAGGTGGTACTTTTGCTCTATCTGATCCCAATTTGGCTAGTACATCTGCTGCAACATTTGAATCTCTTAGAATGTGATGGATTTCGAGTCCCTAAAAATTTTTCTCTAATTTTCTGACTTCTGCGCAGTATGCATCCATATTGTCTTTTGTACAATCCCAATCTTTGTTGACTTGATTGATCACCACGGCTGAATCACCATAAACAAGTATTCTTTTGATTCCAAGTGAACTTGCAACTTTTAGACCGTGTATTAATGCTTCATATTCTGTCTCATTGTTGGTTGCTTGCCAAAGTATTTGTAGTACATACTTCAGCTGTCTTCCTTCTAGTGATATGAACAAAACTCCTGCTCTGGCCCCTCCTAATTTCAAGGAGCCGTCGAAGTACATTTTCCAATGGTCAAGAATTGGTTCGGGTTCTTTCTGACTGTTTTCTGTCCATTCGGCGATGAAGTCTGATAATGCTTGTGATTTGATTGCTGTTCTCAGCTTGAAGTATAGGTTGAGGGCACCAAGTTCTACTGCCCATTTGGATATCCGACCTGTTGCATCCTTGTTGTGTAGAATGTCTTGTAATGGGAAATCAGTTATCACTGTAATCTTGTGTTCGTGGAAGTAGCGTCTTAATTTTCTTGATGATATCAATATGGCATAGAGCAGTTCTATATGTGTGGGTATCTGACTTTTGATTCTGTTAGTACCTCGCTTATGTAATAGACTGGCCTTTGCACTTTATATGCGTGTCTGGGTTCTTCTCTTTCAACCACTACTGTTGTGCTGACAACATTTTTTGTTGCTGTAATATATAGCATCATGTCTTCCTTGCCTTTTGGGGGTGTCATCACTGGTGATGAGGCTAAATATTCTTTTAATTTTTGAAATGCTTCTTCTGCTTCTTCTGTCCACTCAAAGTTTCCTGTCTTTTTTAATAATTTGAAGAATGGTAATCCTTTTTCTCCGAGCCGAGAGATGAATCTGTTGAGTGCTGCCATGCAACCCATAAGCTTCTATATGTCTTTGACCTTTTTTGGAGGTTTCATATCCATGATGGCTTTGACTTGTTTTGTGCTGGCTTCAATTCCTCGGTTGCGGACTAAGAATCCGAGTAGTTGTCCTGATTGGACTCCAAAGACGCATTTTATGGGATTCAACTTCCACTGCCATGCTTTTAGGTTCTTGAAAGTTTTCTTGAGGTCTTCTATTAATGAGCCAGGTTCTTTTGTTTTGATCACTACATCATCAATGTATGCTTCTGCGTTTCTTCCGACTTGATCTCCCAAACAAGTTTGAATTGCTCTTTGGTATGTTGCCCCTGCATTTTTTAGTCCAAACAACATTGATTTGTAGCAATATGCCCCAAAGGGTGTGATGAAGGATGTCTTGCTTTGATCTTCTTCTCTTAGTGATATTTGATGATAACCCGAATAACAATCTAGAAAAGACAATAGAGCTGATCCTGCTATTGAGTCTATGATTTGATCAATCCATGGTGGGCTGTATGGATCTTTTGAGCAGTATTTGTTGAGGTCTATGTAATCAATGCACATGCGCCATTCTTTTGAGTTCTTCTTCTCTACAAGGACTAGGTTGGCTAGCCAATCCGGGTTGAGTATTTCTCTGATGAATCCTGCTGCTATGAGCTTGGTAATTCCCTTTTTGATTGCTACTTTTCTGTCTAGAGCGAATCTTCGTAGCTTCTGCTTAATGGGTTTGGACCCTTTGTTTACATCAATTATGTGCTCAACCAACTTTCTTGGGACCCCTGGCATGTCGGTCGGCTTCCAAGCGAAGATATCTTTGTTGTTCCGAAGAAAGTTGGTGAGCGTGAGTTCCTATTTGGGGTCGAGGTTTGCACCGATGATGGCCGTCTTCTCTGGGTCACCAGTTAGTAAGTCGATTGTCTTAGTAGTGGCTTCTTTTGGAGGTGTGAAATTGCTTGGTTTCTTAGCTGGTATCTGAATCTCGCCCGGGTTCATTTCGTTGGCTAGTGTTGCAATCTCCTTTCCTTCCTTTATGTCTTGCAATTTTTCTGATATTTGTACCGCCTGTACATCGTAATTGTGTGCCTTTTTTAGATCTCCTTTTAATGATAACACACCCCTTGTTGTTGGCATCTTGAGTAGTAGGTATGGGTAGTGTGGTATCGCCATGTATTTCATCAAAGCTGGTCTCCCAAGTATTGCGTGATAGCATGATTCGAAGTCTGCCACTTCGAATTTGATGAATTCCATTTGGTATTTGTCTGGTGTGCCAAAAGTGACTGGTAGGGTTATCTGTTCGAGGGGCATAGCTGCTCTACCGGGTACTATTCCGTAGAATGGTGTGCTTATTGGCGTCATTGGGCCTTCACAATCTAGATTCATCCTTTTGAGAGTATCTGTGAAAATTATGTTAAGTCTAGCTCCTCCGTCGATGAGTACTTTAGTTACTGCCACTCCTGCGATAGTTGGACCCAGTACCAGCGGGTAGCATCCTACGTTTGCTGCACTGGTCCATTGGTCTTCTTTTGTGAAGTGGATGGGGTACTCTGACCAATCTAGATACCTTGGGGTGGCTGGTTCAGCTGCCATGATGGCTCTGTGAGCTAGTTTCTCTTGCCTTTTGCTTCATGTGTTAGGAACACCTGAAAATATCACTGCTAATTGGCGTTGGGGTTCTTGATAATCTCCTTTAGCTTTCTTTTCCTCCTTCTTGGATTCTTCTTGCTTTTGCTCTGAGTTGTTTTGATTCCTGTTTTCTCTCTTCATGAATTGCCGCTGAAAAGTGCTACATTCAACTAATTTGTGTCTGGCCCCTAGGTGTATGTGACACGGCATGTTCTCTATGTTTTCCGGTGCTCTTCCTCGGTAGTTGTTGCTCCGATAGTTGCTATTACTGTTGTAACCGCTGTTGTTACAGTTGTTGCTATTGTTGTAGTTGCCATTGTAATTGCCACTGTTGCTATCATTGTTGTTGCCATTGTATCTTCTCTTGTTGTCTGTGGTTGCCACCATGTTGTCCTACCTTGGCCTTTTGTCTTGCTATCTGTAATCGGGTCTTCTATTCTCTGGGTTGTCCCTAGCAAACCGGTGCCGGGTTCTTTCTTCTAACGAAATTAGCTTTTCAACAACCCTTTTGAAGTCTTCATTTGTTCTTGGGTTCTCATTAGAATAGTCCTTGAATTGCCAATTTGTCAAGATTCCTTCCGCAAAGGCCTCTATCACCTCTCTGTCGGTAATGTCCTGGACTTGAGCCCTGAATTCTCCAAATCTTCTATAGTATTCCCTTAGACTTTCTCCTCTCCTTTACTTTACTCCTTCTAACTCAGCTGCGGTCATTGGATGGGTACTAATGCCTGCGAAGTTGTTGCAGAAAGCTTCTTGCAAGTCTTCTCAATACCTGATTGATCTTGGCCTTAATTTGTCAAACCATTATAGCAGCATTGCTTCAAGGGCCATTGGGAAAAATAGAGCCTTGATGTCATCATCTCCTCCAACTAATTCAATAGATTGGGAATAAACTCTTAGCCATTGTCTTGGTTCTACTTTGCCATCATACTTGGAATGATTCGCTGGCTTAAATTTGTGTGGTAGTTTCAATGTTTGTAGCCTTCCCGCGAAACAAGGGAATCTGTCGTATGGTTCTATTCTTTCATAATATGGTGATCTTGCTCTCCTGTAATATGATCTGTCTTCTTTCAACTCGGATTCTCCGTAGTCGTCTTCTTTGTCAAATCTCTTTGATGCTTTCGGGTATCGTTGACTCAACTCTAGTTTGCCTTTTTCTTGTAGCTTTGGGTAATGTTCTTGCCTTCCATTAATGTCAGTATTATCTCCTAGCCTCTGAAAAATCGACTTTTTGGGTGGTTGCTCCCCTTGTGGCTCCTGTGGAACTTCTTCGCCGGGTTGTTTTTCTGATCCCCCGACTTCTTTCTTCTGGTCTTCCTTTGTCTTTCCGTTATTCGTGAGGGTGTGCAACTCTTTTGTTAATTCTTCAATTCTTTCCCTTTTTGTACTTTTTGCGGCTTCTCTTTCTGCCTTCTTTCTGTTGTATTCCGTTAGTTCCACCTTGTATTTATTCTAGATTTGCTTCCTTTGTTTAGCCCTGTTCCTCCTTCCAGCCTTCAATTTATTCTTCTTTAGTCTTGCTAGTCTTTGCTCATCATTTTCGTTGCTGTCGCTTTTCTCATCTGGCGAGATGTTGCCTTCTAATTCGTCTAAAGATTTTATATCTGGTATCTGTGGTGGTTCCAAAGGTTGCTCTAACTGCTCCGCCATGTATACAGTGTACCTCTTCTGAGCCCTTCTTAGACGATATTTTGTCTTTCATTTAGTCGAGCTGTCTGTTGCCTCTGAGCTAGATCCGAGTTCTTTGCTTTCTTGATATGGTAGTTTTTCGACGTACTTGCCAGATTGTGCTTCTTTCGGGGCAAAAGAACCCGGCCAATGTACCACACAGTCTTGTGGGGTTACTGTCATGATCATCCCTTCTTACGCTCCTCCCAGGAGTATCTCCCTTGCTGAGTTCATTTTGTCTTGGGTAAAGTGTTGATAGATCGATGTCGCGTCGCGCAGTCCATACGCTTCAGATCACAACGGTCACATACCAAAACGGACCGTTCACAAGGAAACAACGCAGAAAAAGGATACAACAAGTCGGTAACAACATGCCAAGACACAGTGGTCACACGGGGTCTGCCATCCGAAACTTGTTGGGATGACTAAGCTGACACGCAGTAAGCACCCCTACCTGGTACGCCAACTGTCGGTGTTTTGGACTGGCAGGCCCTCAACCAACTAGTGAAAGTGTACTGCGTGTCCCCTAATTCCGGATGGTGATGCAAAGAGACACAAGGTTTTATACTGGTTCAGGCAATAGGTGTCCTACGTCCAGTTTGCGAGAGCGTGTTCTTGTATTCCTTGCACCGAGGTGCTTGTAGTAGAGGTTTACAAGCTGGGCGAGAGAGGGAGCTAGTCCCAGGTCTCTGCGTAGAGTGGCGTGGGTTGCTTGAGATGTTGATCTCTTGCAGTGAGGGAGCGTGTGTGTTACAGAGTGTTGTGTGTCGCTTGCATGGATGAGTCTGTTCTCCTCCCCTAGGAGCGGCCCTAGTCACTCCCTTTTATAGTCGAAGGGAGGCTCAGGGGCGTTACATGTATTTGCTACGTGGCGTCCTGTGAGCAGATGTGGCATGGCCGAGCCCTACAGCTCGACACTGTGGCGGTATGGTCGGTGGAGCGGTCTTGTCCGAGCCCCGGAGCTCGTCACTGTGGCGGTGTGGTCAGTGGAGCGGTCTTGTCTGAGCCCTGCAGCTCGTCACTGTGGTGATGTGGTCGGTGGAGCGGTCTTGTCCTCCGCGCACTAGAGCAATACGCCGGTCACGCCCGATCCCGTGCTGCGTGGGAGCTCATGTGATGGCAGGCGCGCCTTCTCCTGTTGGAGGCATGCTAATCACTGTATGGTTGACCGGTGTGGGGTGCCAAGGCCGGGCTGATGCGATGGCGCGGGTATGCTGATTACAAGGCTACAGGAGCTTGGCCCTGTACACGACGTGGGAGCTCCTACAGTTTGACGCAGGGCATGGGGCGTACTGCGGGCGACGTGCCGGTCCCAGCGTGTTGACAACGTAGAGAGCCGAGGCCCAGTCGGTGCAGAGGCTGGACCGTCGTGGAGGGCTCAGCGGACGCAAGTCCCGAGGCTACAGGAGCCCGGGAGCGGGTAGCCGAGGCTTGGAGGGAGCAGTTGGCCCGGTACATCGATTCCGAGGCTACAGGGACCCGGACGTGACCTTCCATGCCGCGCTGTTCTTGGAGCAGGGGTTAGGCAGCACAGTGCAGCACGGACGTCAGTCGTGGGCACAGTGCCGAGCACAGTGGCCGGTAACCTCCGCCCCGTCCTATCCCAGATGGCAGGGCGTCGATGTGACTCCTGTCTCGTTGGCCACTCCGCTGTATCGTGCCAACACGCGGCTGACGTTGTGGGAGTGGTTGAACGCTTTAGTTGGATGTGACATCCCGTCAGAGAAGTCGGTCAAGGCGGTGGTGACGAGGTTGGTGCCGAGCCGGCCTCCAGCGAGTCAGTAACTGGGTGTTCGTCCGAGGCCTCATGGCGCGGGGTCTCGGGCGAGTCGGAGAATCGATACCTCGTCCGAGGCCTCGTGGCGCGGGGTCTCGGGCGAGTCGGAGAATCGATACCTCGTCCGAGGCCTCGTGGCGTGGGGTCTCGGACGAGGTGAAGAGTTGGTATCTCGTCCGAGGCCTCGCGGCGCGGGGCCTCGGGCGAGTTGGAGAACCAGTACCTCGTCCGAGGCCTCGTGGTGTCGTTTCTGGGCCGAGCCTGCTTCTGGCGAGCCTGGATACTGTGCGTGATGGGCGGTGCGGTTCAGCCGGGCCTCGGATGAAGTGGGGGTTTACCTATGGTTGTCTTTTGGCTTTGATTTTTACAAGGCCTAAGCAATGTTTTTGATTTTTGCTTAGGGTACCCCTTTTTATAGTACCCGACACATGGTCTCCTGAATTTGATGGTAGCAAATGGTATTTCACCTAATCATCATATCTTCAACACTGTGATCTGTGCATATGCGAAAAAGGCAATAGATGAGGTGATGCAGATATTTGTCAAAATGAAGCAGCAAGGTTTGAGTCCAAATGCCATCAGTTATGCAACATTAATAGATGCACTTTGCAAGTTGGGAAAAGTGGATGATGCTGTGCTCCAATTCAATCAGATGATCAATAAAGGGGTGACTCCTAGCAATGAGGTTTTTAACTCCCTTGTTTATGGACTTTGCACTGTTGACAAATGGGATAAGGTTGACGAATTATTTTTTGAAATGTTGAATCAAGGGATTCGCCCTGACATTGTATTCTTCAACACAATATTGTGCAACTTATGCAGCGAAGGACGGGTTATGGAGGCCTGGAGGCTCTTTGACTCGATGGTATGCATGGGTGTGAAGCCTGATGTTATCTCATGCAATACATTAATAGATGGCAACTGCTTAGCTGGTAGAGTGGATGAAGCAGCGAAGTTACTTGACGGTATGGTCTCAGATGGCTTGAAACCTGACATTGTTTCCTATAATACATTGCTTCATGGCTACTGTAAAGCTGGCAGGATAGACAATGCATACTCTCTTTTCCGAGAAATGTTGAGGAAGGGAGTTATGCCTGGAGTTGTGACTTACAATACTATACTGCATGGTTTGTTTCGGACTGGGAGATCTTCTGAAGCAAAGGAACTCTACCTCAATATGATTAGAAGTGGAAAGCAGTGGTCCATTAGCACATACAACATAATTCTAAATGGGCTTTGCAAGAATAATTGTGTTGACGAAGCATTCAAAATGTTTCAGAACCTGTGTTCCAACTCTTTCAATGTGACAGAATTACTTTGACCATCATGATTGGTGCTTTGCTCAAAGGTGGAAGAAAGAAGGATGCCATGGATTTGTTTGCTACTATGTCTGGTTTGGTTCCTGATGTTCTGACCTACCGCTTAATAGCAGAAAATCTCATAGAAGAAGGATCGCTACTCGCTAGAGGATTTCGATAGCCTGTTTTCAGCAATGGAAAAGAGTGGTACTGCTCCAAACTCATGTATGCTAAATGCTCTAATTAGGAAGTTGTTGCAAAGAGATGACATAATTAGAGCTGGGGCTTACCTCTCCAACTCAATGAGCTGCTAAACACTCTCTGGCTTAGAAATTGAGATGAAGTTTAAAAAAAAACTTTTATTCTTGAAACTGATGTGTTCATTTAGGTTTTAGTTTGCCCCGACACCATTTCTGTCTGAGTCTGTCCATTCCTTCCTTTGATTTTCTTCCATATATTGAACCTCATGTGGAAATAATGGGTGATGCCAGTGTTGGCAATGGAGGAGGTAAGATGCTCGCACACACACCAGGAGGTTTGTATTATAATGTACTTGCCAGCATCAGATGCTCTCCAAAGGAACGAAATTACACAGTTCTTCAATTACCGGAGCCTGACACAAGCAAATCCCTGGGATGATCATTCTGCATATGAACCCTGGGCCAAAATTGAGGTACCAATTTCTACTGCTAGTTTCAAGATTTTTTTCGGACACTATTTCTGTTCATGCCTGGACTTATTTTAACACACGAATGCAAATAGCATCAGTCTGGTTAATTTCAAAAAGTATGACCACTTGCACGAATACCTGTCTGAGCTCTTTACATCTGTATAAATTTCATGCCTGGTTAGCAGAGAGAAGCTGGCTAGCTTATCAATCCAACTACTGAAACATCGATTTCAGTTTACTGTTTAAGCTGGCTAGCAGATAGATCCATTGTCCCTTATTTTCGATTTTAGGTCTATTGCTTTGCTTTGCAGAGTTCAGACAATGTAATGTACAAGTATGCAATATGAAGTACACTTGATAACTCATGAAAAATTTGCACTAACTGCTTGCTAACATCTTCTGTTCTAGTGTTCCAGTGGTGGAAAAGAACATCAACTGTAATAGTTTCAGCAATTTCTTCATTTTAGATAGACAGAGCTTGTTAAGGAAAAATGGTAACCTTCATAATATGCAAAAATTCACTTCTATATTTTTTGATATATATGCAGTGAGTTAAGGATGCCTTGCATTTCCTTTCTGCACAGGTTGATGCACTTAGCACTGGAAAATCGGTAGCAGCTTATATGATAGCAATAATTAAGTAGTACCTTGGAAGAGAGTACACCTCTTGTGAGATTTGCCAGAGTGAATCATGCTAAATGCTAAAATTTCAGAGACTAAAATTTCACTTGATATTACAAAGGAAATGACAGGCTAAAACATCACTTAGCTTTGAAGTAATTTTTTTTTTTGTGGAATGCTTATAATCTCACAGCATTGTCTCTGTCAAGTATGACCCAAGATGATGTAAAGTCTGAACATCTTGCTGCCATGAAATGTTTCAAGAAAGTGCTTTTTCCTGAAAGCGTATAAGTATGTATACTCTTTCCCTTCCTGTTTCCTGAAAACATATAAAGAATATAAGTTTGAATATGTTGTGTCAGTGTCATTTTGTGGATGATGCCTTTCCTGTTTTGATGGTATATGCCTGATAGCTGGTTGCTATTAATTAGATAAGATCTCAGATGTTCTTGTTTCTTGCAGTTATGGCTACCTTGAGAAGAAGAAGATCAATGTGAGGAACATGTTACCTATCTAACAAGCTGTTGTGAGGTCATAATACCTGTAATGTTGGTCATGATACTCTGTAACTATGAGACCTGTCGGCTGTCGCTGTTGTTCTGTGAAATTGGAGACCAATTATATGGTCTTTTGATTATAGACCAGTTGCTTGAGTTTAGTCTTAGTGGTCTGTACATTTTATCTCAAGTGTGAACCCATTTCTTGCTAGTGTCAACTGATGCTGCTGAGTGCAATCTGCTGCCGTGAGTATGAACTAGATGCTTGTATGAAATGGTAACCTAGTATGAACATGTTGCTTATATGAACTGTAGAACTGCTACTGTGGGTATGTGTTATCGTTCATAGTATAAACTGTACAGCTACCAAATATCTCATATACGTTAGAGTGCAGCTCGTGTCGTATCACTTGATCGATAACTGTAATGTGTGATTCCAAACAATCATATGTGTTATTGCTTCATTGTTTTCTCTTCCGATCCAGTCGGAAATCTTGCTCCTTTCTTTTGCTGCGATTGTGGAAAGTGAAGGGACTAGAGAGATATACCCTAATAATCCTGCATTGTTTCGCAATGCAATATTAGATTTATAGACACTCTGAACTATCCTGTATCTCAATTGCAGAGGAATAATTCCTGGAACGGAAGAGCCGCTGAGCCATGGGCAACTGCTGTGTTGCTGGTGCTTCTAAGATTTCTTTTTTCCTTTTCTATCTATCGTATATTATATTATATACACATCTCTGTGCTAGTTCGTCGTTCTTCATCGTCATGTTTGGCTGATAGCATGCACATTGTGGCTGTGCCAAGTGTTGGATCATCACGGGCAACTTAACTCTTCACCATGGTCTTGCACTATTTGGATTTCATTTCTATGAGTTTAGTTTAAATCTTCCATGCTGTTCTCCCATTCACTGTTTCACAATGGGCTGGACCTGATCTGCCTCCAATGTAATGTGGCTGACACCTTGTTCTCCAGCGTCAGACAAGGCAACGTTTAAGTGGAGCATGGACAACTTCTCCTCCCTTCTTGACAAGGGTGAAACATGGACATACTCCAGAGTGTTCAAGATCATGGGCCATAACTGGTATGGATTGCAGCTGCAGCTATCCTTTTCGACTCTTCAACCTGTTGCATATATCACTTAGTTCCTACAACTAGAGCTGGGTCTGCCATGACTTCTTTGCAGGTACTTGAAACTGAATCCAATGGACAGAAAGAGCTGTGATGAAGAGTGTGTCTCCCTCAGGCTTGAGCTGTCTCAAACTTCAGTTAAACCCAACACTACCGTTGAAGCATGTTTCACCTTGATCATATATGATCAGTCATATGGAAAGCATAGTGAACATGACTGTTAAGTAGCAGACTGCACCTGGGGAAAAAAAAATTACCAGAATGCTTTAAACTTGACTGTTGACTCTAAACATGATTTCCCAGCCATTACTTGTTTCGATGAATTGCTATATTTTGCTGTGCAGTGAGGCATACTTTCCAGACTGCGAGCACAAGTTCTGGCAAGTCATGCATGATTAAGCTCGCGGCACTGAAGAGTTCATCTGGATTCCTCGTAACAACTGCATCTTTGGCGTCAATTTCACTGAAGTTAGTCACCACTAAAGCAGAGGCAACATCACAGAAACTCTATGTCAAGAATACAAGCACCTTGTCCGAGACCAAAGGTGCTTACATCTGGTGCATTGCGGACTTCTTTGGAATGAAGAACAAAGAGTACTCCCCGGAGTTCACAGCTGGTGGATACAAATGGTACGGTGATTTCATCTGGATTTCCTTGCCTTGATTGAAAACATGCTTTAAATGCCACTCGATGCCTTTGATCACTAGAGATTGGGAGGAGTTGCACTCATTTATGCAGGATCCGTTCAATCTTGCAGGTCGATTAACCTCGATAAAGAAGAAAACCACATCTCCTTGTACCTGAAGAAGATGATAAATGATCTTCCCGAAGACTATGGTGTCCTGGTTGAATTCATCTTATCTATCAAAAAACAGGAAGGCCGCAAGCATTTGAAATATAAAGGTTTGCTATTTAGTACAAATTTTCTCAATGGATAGGTCTCCGGATGCTAAATTGTTTTCACATATTTAAACCCTTCTTTTGCTGCTGGGAATTGCAGGCCGGAACGAGTTCTCAAACAATGCTCGGATCTGGGGATGGAAGAACGTTGTTTCGATGGAGGATTTGCAGGACTCATCAAATGGTTATCTCATCAAAACCAAGTGCTGCATTGAGGCTGAGGTCACAATCGTTGGCTCCTCCAGGATGAAGTAGTTTTGTGCCAAAAATTTACTTATCTCAAAAAATAGGCCCTTCATCCATTTTGTCAAGGACACCAAATGTTCATGCTTCTTGCATTTGGATGGGATCTTAATTGCTAAAATATGCAGCTGAGAGATTTTTGCAGCAGTCGTTTGCTATCGAATTTTGTTAGCTCTGTTTCTCTTTTGAGTTGCTCCTACTACAAAAAGAGCTTAATTTTGCCGGTACCGAAAGTTTCACATTATAAGAGTAGTTGCGACTACAAACATCTCCCATTAACATCATCAGTTGGTACTTGGTAGAAATACCACTTAAATCAGGTTTAGCTTATGCATTCAAAAAATATGGTTCATTCACCACGTGGTAAATCATATGGTTCATTCAACACGTAATACATCATATATCACATAGAGTACTCTATAAGATACTTGTCATATGGATATACTACAAGGAGTATTATGACCCGTTTGGCATAGCTCAGTGAAGCTTTTTTTTTTAGCTACGCGCGTAGCTTTCTCGGTGAAGCTAAAACTATTTTTGGAGATCTGTTTAGCAAAACATCTTCACATGTAGACCAAAACTATAAAATGACTATAATGCCCTTCTCTATTTTTTCTTTCTTTCTTCTTCTTCTTCCCCATCTCATCCTCTCCCTCCATAATCTCCTCCCTGATGCCCATAGCCATGCGCCTGCCCTGTCAGCCATGAGCTCCACCGGTTGCACGCCTGCCCCGGCGGTGTGTGCTTGCCCATGCAGCCGCGAGCCTGCCCCAACGACGGCGCGCCTGCCCCCAACGGTCACGAGCTCTCTCCTGCGTACTTCTTCCCCAAGCGGGGGCACATGCGGTCTTTGCTTGTATTAGGGCCCACATGTACATGGGAGATGAAGCTTTGAAAAGCTACTATTTCTAGTTTCATCCCACCCCATTCTCATGTAAGAGCACGGTTTAACGAGCTTTGTATGGGTGAAGCTTTTTTCAAAAGACTTGTTTGGTAAAAAACAGTTCACAGTAACTCATGAAGCTATTGGTGAAGCTATGTCAAACAGGGCATATATAGCACAACTAATTTGTTCAACAATCATTCAAGGTGATTTAACAACCAGCTTCCCACATTACCTGACAGTTGAAATCAGAATTTTGTATAGAAACATCTTAAAAAAAACTCTTGCTTTATATTGTAAAAATAAATTCCTCATACTGAATGGTTGATATTAGATGTTTTCCCCTGCTTTTGGAATAAGATAAAATGGAGATGATGAAATGCCATAAGTTATTAGATAAAAATTTGAGTGAAATCAAAACAAAAATCACTTGATTGCTGGGTACGCAGTCCCTTTCTTTCTTTCTTTCTTTTTTTCCTTCTGGCCGATGTAGTCTTGGACAACAACCACCACTATAAATGAGCATCCTAACGAATTTATGTTTTTGATGAAAGTTTTTTCAAGGAAAATCTATGCATATGATATTCAAGTTCCTAAACTAATTAATAATTCATTATTAATAATCAATGTTATAAAAGTTTGACTCAAACCTTGTCCAAAACATGATATCTGCAAACTGGAGAGAGCAAGGGCTAATTAAGCTTTTCTTGCCTCGACCCACACAGCACAACAAGCGGCTAGGCCCAAAATAATTTGCTGAAGGTGGCATGGCTCTTTGAAAAAAAAAAACACTTAGGACGCAAATCTTTTCTTTCTTGTGCAATTGATACAATTTTGGATATTTATTTGAATACAAAAGATAGAATTCCTAAATATTGCTAGGATATTAGCTGTGTTTGTTTTCAAGCGGATTTGTGCCAGTCAATCCAATTCTCAATCGACTGCGTAGTTGTGGCAGGCATTATTAATACGCCCCCTGAGCCAAGGTGATTTCGCCAAAGAAAAAAAAAGTGATTTCCTGTTTGGCAACTTAGAAATATTTTATAGCTGTAAACAAGTTCTAGATGTATTTTCTAGTGCACAACAACACCACTGGAATTTTATGTCGGCTGTAAATTCTTGTTTGGATATTCAGTATTTAGAACAATACACTGGACGAGTAGAAAACGAAAGATCAGAAAAACAAAACTACTTCCGTCCCAAAAAGAATACAATTCTCGATTCTCGAGAAGTCAAATGGTTTTACCTTTGACTAAAATTATATAATAAAGTACTAACATTTATAATATAAAATAAGTATCAATAGATTAATGATGAAATATATTTTTATAATAAATATTGTTTGAGTCATAAACATTAATGCCGGTTACTATAAACTTGGTCAAAATTTAATCGACCGGTACAAATCCCATACTTGTCAAAGAACACAAGCTGTAGCTGAGCCGAAGACCACGAGCATGACACCAGTCTGAATCGCTGATGACTCGCACCTGCTTGCCTGCCTTGTTCCTCACACAATCACAAAGTTCAGACAAAGCGCTTGGCGCTTGCCCCACGGCGCCGGCAGAGTGGCAGACTGGTTCTCCGCAGAGTAGCCGGCAATCTGATGAAGTATTGCGACGACGGCTGGCGCCTGGCTGCTGCGCAAGACGGAAGGCGACGGCGCCCGCAAAAGGCAACGTGCGCGACGGTTGCGCGATTAGCATGTCCTGCCGTCTCCAGCGCCGCACCGTCGAGGCGTCGAGTTGTTCAATCGTGCAAATCGACACTCGCGAGAGAGGCCTCCTGAGGAGATATTTATTTTCCGGTTGGATTAGACCAAACCGGGTAATTTACACCTGTTTTAGGATTAAAACTAGCCTTCCAAATAGCCCGAGGGACAATTTTTTTTTGTACAGTTAGAACATTTCCTTCTCTAATGAATGAGAGTAATTTTCTCAACTGGGAACAACTAAATGTTCTAACAAAAAGGTTCTACAAAGAAGGGGGGCAGTAAATTACAATCCATCGAGTATTACAACCTCGGTTCAAATAATTTATTACTCATCCATACAAGCCCAAAGATCCATGATGGTGATTGAAAAACACAAAATGTCTTCAAGCACTTGATAACAGTAAAAAAAATGTTTATTAAAATCACTGCCGCACTGGAGTTATCCACGACCAGCTGCCGCACAGGTCAAGAGACTGTCTCTTCACGAGATTTAACTGCATTTGACCCCTCGTCAAGGACCAGAAAGTTGGAGTGAAATAATTCTGTGCACCTTGGTTGATTCGAATGATTCTGCACTTCTGCTTCGTCGAGCGTTGTTGTGCTTGAGTTGACAACACTGCACACCAAAACATTGCGTGCATGTTTATATGAACATCATCATAAGAGCTTGTAACGCTAAGAAAACTATCTTGGCATTCCAAAACAGACCTGGAGCTGCTTTGGCAAATGGGGTGTTCCTGGTTCACGTTCAGAGATTTGTTCATAGCTTCTTCTCGCTCCATCATTGAGCGCTGCTCTTGTTGGGAATGGAAATAACCCAAGAATCTGCAACAAGCGCCAACAATGTATTTCAGTTTTTTTTTTCTTTTGTCATTACAGGTTATTTAAACAGATACTCGCAAAAAAAGTTATTTAAACAGATATATCAAATGGCACCTACAAATCAAGAGCATCTTGTTTTTTTCCATCCATGAAGGCATTGTTCAAAAAGCGTTGAATGGATCGAAAGAATCCTTGAACTTGGCTCACCACACCACATTTACCTCTGTGCTTCCAAAACACCTAAAGGCACATTCAAATAAAAAGGAGCAATTGCACAGTTTATTTAGAGTAGCAGTTTCAAAGAAAATGCTCATTCTTGTAATGAGTGATTCATCTAACTCAATAACAAAAAAAAAGTATGAACTGCCAAATGGTGTAAACCTTGTTTAAAGCAGCAGAACCAGTGTATTGCATGGACAATTCATCACCCATTTGTTCATAGAGATCCATCAGAATGTAAGACAGATGATCATTGATAGAAATCTCATCAGACTCTGCAAGGCCCAAAGAACGAAGTTGAAGACTTAAACTGGCTAACCCATACGCAAATTGGGCGCTATTTGTGCGGTCAAGGCAGTCAAGGCAATTTGTCCTGAGCACTCCCTTTTGTACGGATATTGTGCTGAAATGAGGATCCTTGACATTAGCGTTGCTAGTTGAGTTGATGACATCACAGTGTCCACTGCATCATGAGGTACATGTAAGAAATGTAGGTTGGCATTGATGTAGAAAGTGCTTCTGTAACAGAGTAAATTAAACTTTGTAGCTTCTGTGTAAATGTTAGTTTATGGTTTATGAGATAGTGGGTACGTAGACCTGCAAGGTACCTGTTATTATCCTTAGAATTTGATACTGGAGTTAGTTGGCAATGCAGGATGTTTGTTTGTCTCAAAGCCTCTGATCCTATTGAGACCAGCACCGGAAGTACCTCATGACTGCAAATTAGAATATCTCAGCACAATATTCACATCCGAAGCTCATCAAGTTCAGCAGCAAGGTCAGATTACAAAGGAAACATCCTTAGTGTAGGTAAACAAATCACCTCCTGGAATAATTCTTCACATCCATATGAACAAACAATATTTGGTCATGTGCTGATAAACACTTATTATTTATGTGATGGATGGCTTGTTCAAATGCAAAATGAAGTGGTGACTCACGAGGCTCCTTCTCAAAACTCTGGATAGAACAATATACCAGAAATTCATTCACAACAAATGTGCAAATCAATGATAATAAGAAAAATGATTACCAACTTGATCAACCTATTGATCCATAATCCAGTGAGAAAGGTAGTTTTTAAAATTATAGATTATATAAAACGTTAAACATACCTTGATCAAATTTAAGACAATTATTTGACCTCCATATGTTGTCTTGAGGTTTTCGAAATGGAGGCAAGTCGCATTGTAGGACTCATCCATTTTAGCTGTGAACCAGGATCGGAGAGCATTAGTGCAAATGTTGCACCAAATAGAGAAAGTTACCAGAAGAGACAGGATTAGGAACCTACACAAGATTGGACATTTTGAGATTTTCTGAGACCAAGACAGAGGTATGGATCCCCGTCGCTGCACGACAGATGTTATCTGGGGTGGGATACCATCCTCTGTCTCCTCAAACACAATTTGCTCTGTCTCAACATCATTAGCAACCATGCCCTCCTCATTAACACCTCGCTTCAAGAACCTGTATTTTGGAAACGAATCACAGTTTTCAGGTATACATGAACATATGTTGAGCATGAATACATGAACAGCATATACTTCTCTTTTTTACAAAGCATATACTTCTCTAAATTGGGCTAATAGTTTGTAATCCTTTCTCAACAAACCTTCGCCCAGCGAGATGACGTGAGCGTCTTGCTACTATTGTCAATTGGAAATCCTTCGCAGACACAGATACTTTCTTCTGAATCAATAATGAATTTAAGGTATGTTAGTCCTCATAGAAAAATGGTATTATTTATTCTTGAAATAGAAATACACCAATAGATGGAAACATATGAATTTGTTACAAATCGAGTCGAAAGGTTATAGTGAGCTTAGAAAGGTTATAGTGAGCCACCAACAGAACATGTAAACAAGGACATTAAGCCGTTCGAGAAAGGGAAAAAACAAGTATGCTGAGGAGACACAAAGTTAGATCCTTGTAAGCAAATAAATCAAGGTTGGAAAAGCTCAAGTCGCTCAAACCAACAGACGCCCAGTCTTAAAGAAATCCAAGCCTTTGCAACTATTAGTATTCTGATGGTTTCACTACTGAGTACTGATGACAATTGTTTACCAGTAAGGGAGTCAGCTGCAACATCATATGAGTTGTTAAAGATGACTACTAGCAGACTAGGCAAAATATACTAGTGACAGCTCATAGGTATAACATATACACATTACAAGGAACTGTTAGACATACATACATAATAAATACAATGCTTTGCTAGATGGTAAGCACAC
This sequence comes from Miscanthus floridulus, assembly GCF_019320115.1. NCBI lineage: Eukaryota > Viridiplantae > Streptophyta > Magnoliopsida > Poales > Poaceae > Miscanthus > Miscanthus floridulus. The sequence goes on along the minus strand of NC_089581.1, from coordinate 3,151,383 downwards.
CTGTATAAAAAATCCATGGACTAAAGAAACAGTCCAAATAGGGCTCTTGAAGCTCTTTGTCAGAGAGTCATTCCACACAAATGTTGTGCTGTTAAGAGATTCTAATGTATTTTTCTCAGTTATGTTGCACTGAACGGTTTGCGCTAGGTTGTAGGTGTAGCTAAAGAAGAATCCTTTGGAAAGATCCACTGAACGAAGACACTCTAACTGTCTGCATCCACAGCAAGAGAAACAACAAGAGTACGAATCTCGTGTCTCAAAACTTTCAAGAACAAGAAATACTTACTAAAAGATATTAGCAAAAATGGCATGAACTGCAGATATACTTATTCATTTCCATATGATTTACCAAAATACTTTAAATGCATAATGGTGGTAAAAAAAATTAAAAGGTTGGCTGCATGCCTTCGTGAATGGAGGATGCATCTGTGAAGAAGAAATTATCTCTGGCTATCAATGACAAACTGGCAGCATAAATAGAAATTTTCTGTTTTCATCTATAGGTACAGCGGGCCAAAGAACGAAACTAGTGCAAGTATACTAACATGTAGGATAAACTAATATGATTATTTGCATGCATGACAAATAATAGTAAACAAAAGCACCTCTTCTCATCCTCAAGATTAGCCATTTCGGGCAGTCCAGGTGGGATCTTGATGATCTCACTCTTGTCGACAGAGTAAACATCATGGCCTAAGATGGTGCCAATCTTGCTCCTCCTTGTGATCAGCAGCATGTAAAAAGGGCCATTGAACTTTACAAAACCTGGACAGATTTAACCAAATCAAAGGAGGCAAAGCAGCATTAATGCCACTATATATAACACAAGAAAGGAATACAAAAGGCTGACGCTAGTCTGTGTTTCATGCATATAGTTACCAATAATGCCATAGCAATTGGTGACAAGCTTGAGGCCGCCAGATTCCTTGTTCTCCTCTCGGATCTTCCGGAGAAGGTCCACACACTCAACTGCCGTGTAGGGATGGGAGTTGTCTGTAATGCTCAACTCCGTTGGTTTGCACCGATCAATCATGAGGACCCTCCAGGTGGAGTTGCTCTGGTTTCGCCTGACAAGGTAGAGCATCTGCATGTCAAGGGCGTGAAATTGTTACAAGAGGAAGGGGGCACTGCCCGTGCATTGAGGATCGAAAGAGGAAGAGTTTAACAGTTACAAATACAAATTTGAACATCTCTACTAGATCTCTTATATTGCATTTTCTATAAAAAAATGCTTTAGGAGAATGCCTTAAAATCAATTTAGGATACAAGGGAGCACTGATGTAGCATATTACCTAATTAAAACTTGTCTCCCATATTTCTTTAGGGATAGGGATAGGGATATAGGGCCAAAATACTTTAAACTTGTCTCCTTTATATTAGTAGAAATGGTGCTTCTTTTAGGAAGATCTTCTAAAAATTATAGGTATAGGAGATGAGATAGTAGATCTGGTAGTATATAACTAAGATGCTACATCCATCTCCTAAAAATGCTACTCTCCATGTTCCGGACTGAAAGTCGTTCTGACATTTCTAGGTTCATAGCTTTTGCTATATAACTAAGATATACGTTAGATACATAGTAAAAGCTATTATGTATCTAGAAAAGTCAAAAGAACTTACAATTTGGAATGGATGGAGTACTTTTTATGCATAATAGGAGATTGGATAGGATATCTGATGGAGATGCTTACAGCTGAAGAAATAAAACACACAATGACACAAGAAGGGAACCCCTAGCTAAGCATAATGGTCTAATGGGGGTCTTCAGTTAATCAGTTCTTGTTTTCTCAAGATCCGGAACCATGACATTAGGAGGGCTCAAATCCAGGTACTATGTCAATTTAGTAGAGTTAGCTTTAGTTAGAATGAAAACTGAGTGCATATATAGCGGCTGACATAGAGCAGGACGAACAGTGTACAGCAAGCCATGTTTGAATTAATCAACAATCAGCAGTAAAAGGAATTGCTGCTCCTATGTTTGAAGCTAGGTACACCAACATATATATAGAAATGCAGTCTACTATATATTACATTATAAACCTGTTAGCTACACTGCTGTCAGTTCAGTGATGCTGATGCATGCATGGAGCAAGTTCCTTGGCACAACTACTTGATGTCATTAATTAAATTAAACCTCGCCCAATCGACCAGTGTGATCTGAAAGTCCCTAGAAAAAATTAAATTAAATTAAATAGTACGATCGATAGCAACCCCAAAATTTTTTCCCCCTGGAAAAACAAATAAGAGATGTGCGTCTTTGACATAAACGAGTTTTACAACCTAATGCTATGGGCAAAGGAAGCGCAACATTGAGATCTGATTGAGCAACACTACTCGACGCAGTAAGCAAATGTTGGAAGACCGCGCGTATCCTAACTCCTAACCCTTAATATCCAATAATATCCACGATTCGTCCAAAAACAAAAAAGGACGCATCGATCCACACTGTCTCCAACAAATAAAACCCAAATAGGAGACCTATTCTTGAGTATAGGTCATCAACAGTAAAAGGGTACCACACCTAAAACTGTCGTTCTCCAACAGAGGCCCCAAATCCCCGACCACACCGTCCTCGCTGGCCTCCCGGCTCCCGCCACCGCCATCGTCCTCGCTGGCCGCGGCGGACGACCGCGCCGTCCTCGCCGGCCCCGCACCGCCCTCGCCGTCCTCACCAGCCGCGGTCCCACCTAGATGCGCTGTCGCGGGGAGCCGTCCTCGCCAGCCGCGGTCCCGCCTGGCCACGCACCGCCCTCGCCGTCCTCGCCAGCCGCGGTGGCCGCGGTCCCGCCTGGATGCGTCGTCGCGGGGAGCCGCCCTTGCCGTCCTCGCCGGCTACGGCGGACGGCCACGCGCGTCCTCGCCGGCCTCCCCGCTCCCCGCCGCCGCAGACCCGCCAAGCGCCGGCGGTTCCCCGCCGTGGCCGCACAGCAGCCGCTGCTCGGCGTCAAGGTCGAGCTCGAGCATCTCGTCCTCTCCATCCTCGATGACCTGTCCGTCAGGTAGGTCATGCGCGAGGCCTCCTTCTCCTCCGCAGCCGTCAAGACGGGCCCACCACGTCGAAGGCGCAGGGATTGGGTCGCGATAGAAAGACGATGCATACGTGGGTTCCTCTCTCCTTCCTACCCAAAATGGGTTCTCCTTTGCATATTCTGTTGGAGGGCTGGTTTTGACTGTGCGGTTTTGACTGTGCAGGATCCAAAATGAGTTTGGGTAGCCATATGCATAGCTTGTTGGAGTCAGCCAGGTGCGGTGATGTGTTTGGGCCTGGAGGACTGGTTCTAGGCTTCCGGCTGGGCCGGAAGAGCGCACAGCACGACCATGATGATCCATGATCGATCTAACTATATATACATAAAAAAAAAACCGCGAGAATGAAAAGATTCAACTGAATACCGACCAAACCACGCTGTACTGTGTGCTACAGAGTTACAAGATCAGACCATATCATGAAAAAAAAACAGACAAACAAGACGTGCAAAACCAGATGGATTTGTTTTTGAAACAAAATTCAATAGCTATCCATGAAAAAAACAAACAGGCCAGTGCATCCGGTCATATGTCCAAACTTGCCAGAGGGAGGTACAAAATCCGATCATTTAACGACAAGCGGCACACCTACGTAACATTATATGGTTAACGGGAACAAAAATACACGGATAATATTTTTTTTATTTGATTAGCAGCGTGAACAAACCACACTGCTCGATTCGATCAAAAAAAAAAACTACACACTGATCTTATAGGTATGAGCTGATCCAGATCGGCGCGTTGGTCTCACCGACTTCGTAGCGTAAAGCCTGGAGTCGTGACGCTCCTCTCCGGGCGGTCCTGCTGGTGACGGCGCCGTCATCCATCCAGGGGCTGCCATGTCGTCGGCTCGTCGCCGGCCCGCAGAGCGAGATCCCAGCTAGTGAGCTAGACCTACCTGATCGGAGTCGTTAGAGGCTTGGCGTGGGATGGAGATGGAGAAGAGGAAGAATATGTAGCTTGATGATGATGAGTTCGATTGTTCGAAGATCCTGGCCGGAGGTGGAGAAAGAGGACTGGCTTCGCGTGAGTGAGGAGAGCGTGCAGCAAACCAAGAGCCAAGCCTGCCTGCGCGTGAGTGAGGAGAGGTGTGAGCCGCTTCCCACTACGGAGGCGCCTGTGCTTTTATAGGTCCTTGACTCCTTGTTCATAATAGTTTAAAGCGCACAAAAGCGGTCAGAGCTGTCAAGGTCGCTTTCCTAAGAAAATGATGTCCCGGGCAGCTATAGTACTCCGTGTCTCTTATTATCAAACCGGGAAACTTTAGCCGCCTCTCACGCTAGCCACAATAGCAGAAATCATTTTAACCGTTAGATCTTCATTTACACGGCTGACGCTCCTCCGACCCACTGTGCGTCCGCCTCCGCTCCCGTCGGCTGCCTTCTCCATTTCTTAGTTCCCGTCCCACTCGCCCCCCGCCTTCTTCGCTTTCCTCGCCTGTCTCGTCCTCGCCCACTCCGTGCTCTCCGCCGTCGACGTCGTTGACGCATCCGTGGGTCCCGTCCCGTCCTCCTCCGGTTGACTAGGTTTGCTCCCTCGCATTTTCTCCTCCTTAATTTTCCCTGGCGATTTGGTTTGGATCGTCCCCGTTTCTTCCGCCTCCTCCTGCGCTGCTCTCTTCGTTCTCTTCGCGATTTACTGCCCGCGTGTGCGCACTGCCCCGCGCTGCTAGCCCCGCCCTACGCACTCACAGCTTCGTTGCCGCCGTTCTTGGACGCCGTCTTCGTCTGCTGTCTACGCCTAGGGTTTCCATGCTATATACTGGTAGAAACTGCGCGCACCCCGCGCAGTTTCTCCGACCGCGCGCACCTGCGCGCGATTTGTTGCTACGTTTTTCTATGCGAACAAGCCATCTTAGTGCAACACGAGCTTTGCAGTTAGCTGCTGGTCAAAGGATTAGTTACATCCTCTCTTTCTTTCTTTCTTTTTTTTTTTTTTTTTTTTTGAGAATTACACCCTCTCTTTCTCCCTCCGTATTTACAGACGAATGAGCCAGGTTATTTTTATTTTTTCCTAAAGATCCGGCCATTGCCGGCCAATGAGCCATTAATCCTCGTTGATCCAGACAACCACAACCATGACGGGTTTTTACACCCCAAACACAACGATATATCGTCCGTGTACGACCCAATGAAGATATATACTTTACGCTCACAAGTCTTGGGTCTCGTATCTTTACATTTTGCACAAATGCTCTTATCAAATATGGATCGATGGATGGAGTAAATGCAAAACCTATTCTGTGTTGAGCCAGTTGTTTTTCTTTCTAATGATAAATATGGATGCATGTATGATATCTAAAATCTCAGATTCAACAAAATTTTGTGTAATGAGGAAAAAAAAAAGAGAAATTCAGCCATTGAGTTGGTGTGGGTCGTGGAACGTGGATCTAGCTATCCACGTATAACGGTGACCTGTTTTTGCATCCTGTATTTCTCTTTTTTGTTTCTCCTTCCACAGAATTTTACTGAATCTCAAATTTTACACGAACATTCTTCTTTCCATCTTCTATTTGTCTATATTTTTGTTTGAATTTTTCAAACAATTTTCAATGCATGTTTTACAAAACACGAGTAGGGGGGGCTACTAGAGGTGGGAAGACTGAATACGTTATCGTAGCAGGCCGGTGGAGCCGTGGTGGACAGGTGGTCCCTGGTGCCAACAACGAATTTTCTATTTAGTTGCTGCTTACAGGATTTTTCTTTTGACAAAAGCACTAGATATATTATTAACAGCAACGTGCTGTTATGGAGGTACAGTAGTTTATCGATACAACTCGCATTGCCTCAGACAAAGGGCAATTGTTCAGATGTTTTCCATTGGAACAAGAGGCTACTATATTAGCTGTTTCAACATGTTGTTGCCTAAACGTCCTCTCTTTTCACAGCAGAGTAACTTGGATTTACAAAAAAAAAATTAAGATAGAAAAATCTGGTCAGTAACGTGGATTGGCAAAAACCTAAGAAAATTAGACAAAGCTAGTGCTCCTTTTAACTGGGTCAGTAACGCGGATTGACAAAAAACATAAGAAAATTAGACTGAGCTAGTGCTCCTTTTAACTGTGTAAGTTTTGCATCAACCTCTTTATAATTTTGCTGAGAAATGTAGATTGTTCTAAATAGACGATTCTCCAGATGCAGCAGCCTCTTTGTTTAAAATACCAACACCATTAATAAACTACATAATCTTAACAACTGGGGAAAATAAACATGTTCAAGGAATCCAATAAATCTGTTGAACAGGCCATCCTTAATCCCGACTCCAAGCTAATATGCTCTGGGGACTTCCATCCAAGTAACCGCGGTTACATTAGCTTTGTCAATCTCAATGGTTGGAATCAGGGAGAATAGATGAAAGCCCTAGTTTGGTTTTAGATAATTGATGAAGCCTAGCGTACTAACCTTTATTATGGAGATGTCTATGAGCTAGGTTGGTACACACCAAGGGTGGAGCAAGATGGAGTCCATATGGAGATGAAGATGGACATGTACGATGGTGATCAAGCTCCAACTTGAAAAAGAAGAAAGAGAAAAAACAAAAACTAAGGATGATCGAGGCAAAGGTATCACTTGGTTTTTGTTTTGCCAAACAAAACACCATATAGGGTGTGTTTCGGTTTAGGATAGATAGCCATACTATGAAGAAAGGAAAGTCATGGTAAACATGGTTATCAAGTACCGCTGGGTGAAGTCATACATGCATTTGCACTAGGATCTAGTGTGTTAACACCCTTGAAAATGCTTTGAAAATATGCTAACACATACCCACAAAAATGACACACATTGTGTTTAACACATGGGAGCAAGGGTGAAGCAATAGAAATTGGAAATAAGGAG